>NW_028138575.1:0-46254 GCF_964270905.1 Leucopleurus acutus | reverse complement strand
CCCGTTTGGAGGCGCCTTGCGCTTGGCTTCAAAGCTGCCTGAACAGCACTAGCGGCCCGACGTCTCTGCACGGCAGGATTGTCGTTGTGGGCCGAGGCTGCGTGTTCTCTCAAAGCGAAAACCGTGCTGGCCATCCCTTTCTAGGAACTCCTCCCACGGCACCACATGTTCCGCTCCGGCCGAACGAAAGGTGACCTCAGGCCTCAAGGTAAGTTCCAGTGTTTCACGTCGGGGGAGTTGGGTGTGCAGTGGCTTCCATGAGGCCATACTCCACCACGGAGTGCCTTAACTCTGCGACGCTCCTGGGGGCACACAGGATAGGAGCTCGTTCGCCAAGGTCGCAGGATGACTTCTCTCCGTGCCGCAACGGCGGCTCCCGGCTTCTGAGGAACCTTAGCCTCCACAGGGCCCTGGAGAAAGCTCTTCACGTTCATAGCAAGGGCAACGTACTGCTCTCTGGCTTGCCTGCCTTGAGTGCCCCAGTCGTCAAAGAGCCTCGCGAAGGCCGTGCTGCGCAGACTCCCTGTGCCAGTCGCACGGCCTCCTTGACTGAAAGAGAACTGCAGTGCCAAAAGGCACCGTGCTGACGACTGGCTCCAGGAGGAGACTCGGGGCAGCACTCTCACAGAAGCGAAAGCTAGGCCGTGGGCCCAGCCTGAGGACCAGCACGTTTTCCACACTTAACACAGCTAAGGCATGAGCCAGACGACAGCCTTGGTCACTGAGGCCTATCTAAGGTACTGCCATACTTACCCAGTAGATCCCACGCAGAGGTCCCTGTGCCCGAAAGGGCCTCCATGGAAGGGCCCTGTTCCTCCCGTGTGTTTCCTTGAGGTAATCAGAAACCACTGAGGATAACTACGTGAGCTCGGCTTTGAAACTGGGCGACCCTGGGCAAACCTTATTCCCCTCCGTGGTAGACGAGACAGTCGCGGGTCCTAAGCTGCCTGAAGCACACCCCTCGCGCCCACCTTCTCTTTGCTGCCGGAAGGCCTCACATAAGAGGCCTGAGTTGACTCGTGACGGAAGCCGTCTGAGTGTACTCGTGTGAGGCCTGCTGCTCTCAGGTCCTTGCTGGGAGCTTCAGCAAGAGCACTCTGGAGCTCGCCGACCAAAGAATTGTGAGCCCCCCCACCCCCCCCCCCCCGGCCTCAAGTGAAAGTCCAGATTTCCCCCGTCAGTAACACCTCGGAGTGCCATAGGAGCGAAGAAGCATGCGTTAACGGGATGCTTCAACGGTGCTAGGGATTTATTTCACGAGACACTGTGCACTCACGTTCGTTGTAACAGCTGTCAAAGGGCACTGTATGCCTTCCAAGTCCTCTGTTGCGTTTGAGCCACAGGAAGTGCATGCATTCGTCTCATTAAGCTCCGTGAACGGGCAACGATGATGGCGAAGCGCTGCCCTGTTCGCTCGAAAGCTCTCGTTCGTACGGCCTCCCAACGGCCTCAGGGTACGCAGTTCTAAACAGCCTTACATTCCACGCTGGTGTGCCCCCAATTAGGAATTTGGGCTCTTCTGTGAGACACCCACGTGCGTCCCAAATGAAACCGGGGGGCTCCCCCAGGACGTCTGCGTACGGCAGTCGGTTGCCAGCTGTTTGCTTCCAGCCGGAGAAAGAAAAAGAGGACAGCTTTCCCAGGGACAAGTCTGGACCCTTGGGACCATCCAGAGTCACCAAAGCCTAAACTTTGCACGGCCTGGGGAACGCTCTTCCTCATGTCCGGCAATCCCCACGTCAAAACCTTTCTCAGCAGAGGCAGGCACTCTCTCCCTTGTACTAGATAGCTCGGCAGAGCCTTCCGAGAAACATGCTGCGTCATTCAGCTTGAACGTGGGACGCGGAGGGGAGAGTACGCTTTCCCCCCGTTTGGAGGCGCCTTGCGCTTGGCTTCAAAGCTGCCTGAACAGCACTAGCGGCCCGACGTCTCTGCACGGCAGGATTGTCGTTGTGGGCCGAGGCTGCGTGTTCTCTCAAAGCGAAAACCGTGCTGGCCATCCCTTTCTAGGAACTCCTCCCACGGCACCACATGTTCCGCTCCGGCCGAACGAAAGGTGACCTCAGGCCTCAAGGTAAGTTCCAGTGTTTCACGTCGGGGGAGTTGGGTGTGCAGTGGCTTCCATGAGGCCATACTCCACCACGGAGTGCCTTAACTCTGCGACGCTCCTGGGGGCACACAGGATAGGAGCTCGTTCGCCAAGGTCGCAGGATGACTTCTCTCCGTGCCGCAACGGCGGCTCCCGGCTTCTGAGGAACCTTAGCCTCCACAGGGCCCTGGAGAAAGCTCTTCACGTTCATAGCAAGGGCAACGTACTGCTCTCTGGCTTGCCTGCCTTGAGTGCCCCAGTCGTCAAAGAGCCTCGCGAAGGCCGTGCTGCGCAGACTCCCTGTGCCAGTCGCACGGCCTCCTTGACTGAAAGAGAACTGCAGTGCCAAAGGCACCGTGCTGACGACTGGCTCCAGGAGGAGACTCGGGGCAGCACTCTCACAGAAGCGAAAGCTAGGCCGTGGGCCCAGCCTGAGGACCAGCACGTTTTCCACACTTAACACAGCTAAGGCATGAGCCAGACGACAGCCTTGGTCACTGAGGCCTATCTAAGGTACTGCCATACTTACCCAGTAGATCCCACGCAGAGGTCCCTGTGCCCGAAAGGGCCTCCATGGAAGGGCCCTGTTCCTCCCGTGTGTTTCCTTGAGGTAATCAGAAACCACTGAGGATAACTACGTGAGCTCGGCTTTGAAACTGGGCGACCCTGGGCAAACCTTATTCCCCTCCGTGGTAGACGAGACAGTCGCGGGTCCTAAGCTGCCTGAAGCACACCCCTCGCGCCCACCTTCTCTTTGCTGCCGGAAGGCCTCACATAAGAGGCCTGAGTTGACTCGTGACGGAAGCCGTCTGAGTGTACTCGTGTGAGGCCTGCTGCTCTCAGGTCCTTGCTGGGAGCTTCAGCAAGAGCACTCTGGAGCTCGCCGACCAAAGAATTGTGAGCCCCCCACCCCCCCCCCCCCCCCCGGCCTCAAGTGAAAGTCCAGATTTCCCCCGTCAGTAACACCTCGGAGTGCCATAGGAGCGAAGAAGCATGCGTTAACGGGATGCTTCAACGGTGCTAGGGATTTATTTCACGAGACACTGTGCACTCACGTTCGTTGTAACAGCTGTCAAAGGGCACTGTATGCCTTCCAAGTCCTCTGTTGCGTTTGAGCCACAGGAAGTGCATGCATTCGTCTCATTAAGCTCCGTGAACGGGCAACGATGATGGCGAAGCGCTGCCCTGTTCGCTCGAAAGCTCTCGTTCGTACGGCCTCCCAACGGCTCAGGGTACGCAGTTCTAAACAGCCTTACATTCCACGCTGGTGTGCCCCCAATTAGGAATTTGGGCTCTTCTGTGAGACACCCACGTGCGTCCCAAATGAAACCGGGGGGCTCCCCCAGGACGTCTGCGTACGGCAGTCGGTTGCCAGCTGTTTGCTTCCAGCCGGAGAAAGAAAAAGAGGACAGCTTTCCCAGGGACAAGTCTGGACCCTTGGGACCATCCAGAGTCACCAAAGCCTAAACTTTGCACGGCCTGGGGAACGCTCTTCCTCATGTCCGGCAATCCCCACGTCAAAACCTTTCTCAGCAGAGGCAGGCACTCTCTCCCTTGTACTAGATAGCTCGGCAGAGCCTTCCGAGAAACATGCTGCGTCATTCAGCTTGAACGTGGGACGCGGAGGGGAGAGTACGCTTTCCCCCCGTTTGGAGGCGCCTTGCGCTTGGCTTCAAAGCTGCCTGAACAGCACTAGCGGCCCGACGTCTCTGCACGGCAGGATTGTCGTTGTGGGCCGAGGCTGCGTGTTCTCTCAAAGCGAAAACCGTGCTGGCCATCCCTTTCTAGGAACTCCTCCCACGGCACCACATGTTCCGCTCCGGCCGAACGAAAGGTGACCTCAGGCCTCAAGGTAAGTTCCAGTGTTTCACGTCGGGGGAGTTGGGTGTGCAGTGGCTTCCATGAGGCCATACTCCACCACGGAGTGCCTTAACTCTGCGACGCTCCTGGGGGCACACAGGATAGGAGCTCGTTCGCCAAGGTCGCAGGATGACTTCTCTCCGTGCCGCAACGGCGGCTCCCGGCTTCTGAGGAACCTTAGCCTCCACAGGGCCCTGGAGAAAGCTCTTCACGTTCATAGCAAGGGCAACGTACTGCTCTCTGGCTTGCCTGCCTTGAGTGCCCCAGTCGTCAAAGAGCCTCGCGAAGGCCGTGCTGCGCAGACTCCCTGTGCCAGTCGCACGGCCTCCTTGACTGAAAGAGAACTGCAGTGCCAAAAGGCACCGTGCTGACGACTGGCTCCAGGAGGAGACTCGGGGCAGCACTCTCACAGAAGCGAAAGCTAGGCCGTGGGCCCAGCCTGAGGACCAGCACGTTTTCCACACTTAACACAGCTAAGGCATGAGCCAGACGACAGCCTTGGTCACTGAGGCCTATCTAAGGTACTGCCATACTTACCCAGTAGATCCCACGCAGAGGTCCCTGTGCCCGAAAGGGCCTCCATGGAAGGGCCCTGTTCCTCCCGTGTGTTTCCTTGAGGTAATCAGAAACCACTGAGGATACCTACGTGAGCTCGGCTTTGAAACTGGGCGACCCTGGGCAAACCTTATTCCCCTCCGTGGTAGACGAGACAGTCGCGGGTCCTAAGCTGCCTGAAGCACACCCCTCGCGCCCACCTTCTCTTTGCTGCCGGAAGGCCTCACATAAGAGGCCTGAGTTGACTCGTGACGGAAGCCGTCTGAGTGTACTCGTGTGAGGCCTGCTGCTCTCAGGTCCTTGCTGGGAGCTTCAGCAAGAGCACTCTGGAGCTCGCCGACCAAAGAATTGTGAGCCCCCCACCCCCCCCCCCCCGGCCTCAAGTGAAAGTCCAGATTTCCCCCGTCAGTAACACCTCGGAGTGCCATAGGAGCGAAGAAGCATGCGTTAACGGGATGCTTCAACGGTGCTAGGGATTTATTTCACGAGACACTGTGCACTCACGTTCGTTGTAACAGCTGTCAAAGGGCACTGTATGCCTTCCAAGTCCTCTGTTGCGTTTGAGCCACAGGAAGTGCATGCATTCGTCTCATTAAGCTCCGTGAACGGGCAACGATGATGGCGAAGCGCTGCCCTGTTCGCTCGAAAGCTCTCGTTCGTACGGCCTCCCAACGGCCTCAGGGTACGCAGTTCTAAACAGCCTTACATTCCACGCTGGTGTGCCCCCAATTAGGAATTTGGGCTCTTCTGTGAGACACCCACGTGCGTCCCAAATGAAACCGGGGGGCTCCCCCAGGACGTCTGCGTACGGCAGTCGGTTGCCAGCTGTTTGCTTCCAGCCGGAGAAAGAAAAAGAGGACAGCTTTCCCAGGGACAAGTCTGGACCCTTGGGACCATCCAGAGTCACCAAAGCCTAAACTTTGCACGGCCTGGGGAACGCTCTTCCTCATGTCCGGCAATCCCCACGTCAAAACCTTTCTCAGCAGAGGCAGGCACTCTCTCCCTTGTACTAGATAGCTCGGCAAGAGCCTTCCGAGAAACATGCTGCGTCATTCAGCTTGAACGTGGGACGCGGAGGGGAGAGTACGCTTTCCCCCCGTTTGGAGGCGCCTTGCGCTTGGCTTCAAAGCTGCCTGAACAGCACTAGCGGCCCGACGTCTCTGCACGGCAGGATTGTCGTTGTGGGCCGAGGCTGCGTGTTCTCTCAAAGCGAAAACCGTGCTGGCCATCCCTTTCTAGGAACTCCTCCCACGGCACCACATGTTCCGCTCCGGCCGAACGAAAGGTGACCTCAGGCCTCAAGGTAAGTTCCAGTGTTTCACGTCGGGGGAGTTGGGTGTGCAGTGGCTTCCATGAGGCCATACTCCACCACGGAGTGCCTTAACTCTGCGACGCTCCTGGGGGCACACAGGATAGGAGCTCGTTCGCCAAGGTCGCAGGATGACTTCTCTCCGTGCCGCAACGGCGGCTCCCGGCTTCTGAGGAACCTTAGCCTCCACAGGGCCCTGGAGAAAGCTCTTCACGTTCATAGCAAGGGCAACGTACTGCTCTCTGGCTTGCCTGCCTTGAGTGCCCCAGTCGTCAAAGAGCCTCGCGAAGGCCGTGCTGCGCAGACTCCCTGTGCCAGTCGCACGGCCTCCTTGACTGAAAGAGAACTGCAGTGCCAAAAGGCACCGTGCTGACGACTGGCTCCAGGAGGAGACTCGGGGCAGCACTCTCACAGAAGCGAAAGCTAGGCCGTGGGCCCAGCCTGAGGACCAGCACGTTTTCCACACTTAACACAGCTAAGGCATGAGCCAGACGACAGCCTTGGTCACTGAGGCCTATCTAAGGTACTGCCATACTTACCCAGTAGATCCCACGCAGAGGTCCCTGTGCCCGAAAGGGCCTCCATGGAAGGGCCCTGTTCCTCCCGTGTGTTTCCTTGAGGTAATCAGAAACCACTGAGGATAACTACGTGAGCTCGGCTTTGAAACTGGGCGACCCTGGGCAAACCTTATTCCCCTCCGTGGTAGACGAGACAGTCGCGGGTCCTAAGCTGCCTGAAGCACACCCCTCGCGCCCACCTTCTCTTTGCTGCCGGAAGGCCTCACATAAGAGGCCTGAGTTGACTCGTGACGGAAGCCGTCTGAGTGTACTCGTGTGAGGCCTGCTGCTCTCAGGTCCTTGCTGGGAGCTTCAGCAAGAGCACTCTGGAGCTCGCCGACCAAAGAATTGTGAGCCCCCCACCCCCCCCCCCCCGGCCTCAAGTGAAAGTCCAGATTTCCCCCGTCAGTAACACCTCGGAGTGCCATAGGAGCGAAGAAGCATGCGTTAACGGGATGCTTCAACGGTGCTAGGGATTTATTTCACGAGACACTGTGCACTCACGTTCGTTGTAACAGCTGTCAAAGGGCACTGTATGCCTTCCAAGTCCTCTGTTGCGTTTGAGCCACAGGAAGTGCATGCATTCGTCTCATTAAGCTCCGTGAACGGGCAACGATGATGGCGAAGCGCTGCCCTGTTCGCTCGAAAGCTCTCGTTCGTACGGCCTCCCAACGGCCTCAGGGTACGCAGTTCTAAACAGCCTTACATTCCACGCTGGTGTGCCCCCAATTAGGAATTTGGGCTCTTCTGTGAGACACCCACGTGCGTCCCAAATGAAACCGGGGGGCTCCCCCAGGACGTCTGCGTACGGCAGTCGGTTGCCAGCTGTTTGCTTCCAGCCGGAGAAAGAAAAAGAGGACAGCTTTCCCAGGGACAAGTCTGGACCCTTGGGACCATCCAGAGTCACCAAAGCCTAAACTTTGCACGGCCTGGGGAACGCTCTTCCTCATGTCCGGCAATCCCCACGTCAAAACCTTTCTCAGCAGAGGCAGGCACTCTCTCCCTTGTACTAGATAGCTCGGCAGAGCCTTCCGAGAAACATGCTGCGTCATTCAGCTTGAACGTGGGACGCGGAGGGGAGAGTACGCTTTCCCCCCGTTTGGAGGCGCCTTGCGCTTGGCTTCAAAGCTGCCTGAACAGCACTAGCGGCCCGACGTCTCTGCACGGCAGGATTGTCGTTGTGGGCCGAGGCTGCGTGTTCTCTCAAAGCGAAAACCGTGCTGGCCATCCCTTTCTAGGAACTCCTCCCACGGCACCACATGTTCCGCTCCGGCCGAACGAAAGGTGACCTCAGGCCTCAAGGTAAGTTCCAGTGTTTCACGTCGGGGGAGTTGGGTGTGCAGTGGCTTCCATGAGGCCATACTCCACCACGGAGTGCCTTAACTCTGCGACGCTCCTGGGGGCACACAGGATAGGAGCTCGTTCGCCAAGGTCGCAGGATGACTTCTCTCCGTGCCGCAACGGCGGCTCCCGGCTTCTGAGGAACCTTAGCCTCCACAGGGCCCTGGAGAAAGCTCTTCACGTTCATAGCAAGGGCAACGTACTGCTCTCTGGCTTGCCTGCCTTGAGTGCCCCAGTCGTCAAAGAGCCTCGCGAAGGCCGTGCTGCGCAGACTCCCTGTGCCAGTCGCACGGCCTCCTTGACTGAAAGAGAACTGCAGTGCCAAAAGGCACCGTGCTGACGACTGGCTCCAGGAGGAGACTCGGGGCAGCACTCTCACAGAAGCGAAAGCTAGGCCGTGGGCCCAGCCTGAGGACCAGCACGTTTTCCACACTTAACACAGCTAAGGCATGAGCCAGACGACAGCCTTGGTCACTGAGGCCTATCTAAGGTACTGCCATACTTACCCAGTAGATCCCACGCAGAGGTCCCTGTGCCCGAAAGGGCCTCCATGGAAGGGCCCTGTTCCTCCCGTGTGTTTCCTTGAGGTAATCAGAAACCACTGAGGATACCTACGTGAGCTCGGCTTTGAAACTGGGCGACCCTGGGCAAACCTTATTCCCCTCCGTGGTAGACGAGACAGTCGCGGGTCCTAAGCTGCCTGAAGCACACCCCTCGCGCCCACCTTCTCTTTGCTGCCGGAAGGCCTCACATAAGAGGCCTGAGTTGACTCGTGACGGAAGCCGTCTGAGTGTACTCGTGTGAGGCCTGCTGCTCTCAGGTCCTTGCTGGGAGCTTCAGCAAGAGCACTCTGGAGCTCGCCGACCAAAGAATTGTGAGCCCCCCACCCCCCCCCCCCCCGGCCTCAAGTGAAAGTCCAGATTTCCCCCGTCAGTAACACCTCGGAGTGCCATAGGAGCGAAGAAGCATGCGTTAACGGGATGCTTCAACGGTGCTAGGGATTTATTTCACGAGACACTGTGCACTCACGTTCGTTGTAACAGCTGTCAAAGGGCACTGTATGCCTTCCAAGTCCTCTGTTGCGTTTGAGCCACAGGAAGTGCATGCATTCGTCTCATTAAGCTCCGTGAACGGGCAACGATGATGGCGAAGCGCTGCCCTGTTCGCTCGAAAGCTCTCGTTCGTACGGCCTCCCAACGGCCTCAGGGTACGCAGTTCTAAACAGCCTTACATTCCACGCTGGTGTGCCCCCAATTAGGAATTTGGGCTCTTCTGTGAGACACCCACGTGCGTCCCAAATGAAACCGGGGGGCTCCCCCAGGACGTCTGCGTACGGCAGTCGGTTGCCAGCTGTTTGCTTCCAGCCGGAGAAAGAAAAAGAGGACAGCTTTCCCAGGGACAAGTCTGGACCCTTGGGACCATCCAGAGTCACCAAAGCCTAAACTTTGCACGGCCTGGGGAACGCTCTTCCTCATGTCCGGCAATCCCCACGTCAAAACCTTTCTCAGCAGAGGCAGGCACTCTCTCCCTTGTACTAGATAGCTCGGCAGAGCCTTCCGAGAAACATGCTGCGTCATTCAGCTTGAACGTGGGACGCGGAGGGGAGAGTACGCTTTCCCCCCGTTTGGAGGCGCCTTGCGCTTGGCTTCAAAGCTGCCTGAACAGCACTAGCGGCCCGACGTCTCTGCACGGCAGGATTGTCGTTGTGGGCCGAGGCTGCGTGTTCTCTCAAAGCGAAAACCGTGCTGGCCATCCCTTTCTAGGAACTCCTCCCACGGCACCACATGTTCCGCTCCGGCCGAACGAAAGGTGACCTCAGGCCTCAAGGTAAGTTCCAGTGTTTCACGTCGGGGGAGTTGGGTGTGCAGTGGCTTCCATGAGGCCATACTCCACCACGGAGTGCCTTAACTCTGCGACGCTCCTGGGGGCACACAGGATAGGAGCTCGTTCGCCAAGGTCGCAGGATGACTTCTCTCCGTGCCGCAACGGCGGCTCCCGGCTTCTGAGGAACCTTAGCCTCCACAGGGCCCTGGAGAAAGCTCTTCACGTTCATAGCAAGGGCAACGTACTGCTCTCTGGCTTGCCTGCCTTGAGTGCCCCAGTCGTCAAAGAGCCTCGCGAAGGCCGTGCTGCGCAGACTCCCTGTGCCAGTCGCACGGCCTCCTTGACTGAAAGAGAACTGCAGTGCCAAAAGGCACCGTGCTGACGACTGGCTCCAGGAGGAGACTCGGGGCAGCACTCTCACAGAAGCGAAAGCTAGGCCGTGGGCCCAGCCTGAGGACCAGCACGTTTTCCACACTTAACACAGCTAAGGCATGAGCCAGACGACAGCCTTGGTCACTGAGGCCTATCTAAGGTACTGCCATACTTACCCAGTAGATCCCACGCAGAGGTCCCTGTGCCCGAAAGGGCCTCCATGGAAGGGCCCTGTTCCTCCCGTGTGTTTCCTTGAGGTAATCAGAAACCACTGAGGATAACTACGTGAGCTCGGCTTTGAAACTGGGCGACCCTGGGCAAACCTTATTCCCCTCCGTGGTAGACGAGACAGTCGCGGGTCCTAAGCTGCCTGAAGCACACCCCTCGCGCCCACCTTCTCTTTGCTGCCGGAAGGCCTCACATAAGAGGCCTGAGTTGACTCGTGACGGAAGCCGTCTGAGTGTACTCGTGTGAGGCCTGCTGCTCTCAGGTCCTTGCTGGGAGCTTCAGCAAGAGCACTCTGGAGCTCGCCGACCAAAGAATTGTGAGCCCCCCACCCCCCCCCCCCCGGCCTCAAGTGAAAGTCCAGATTTCCCCCGTCAGTAACACCTCGGAGTGCCATAGGAGCGAAGAAGCATGCGTTAACGGGATGCTTCAACGGTGCTAGGGATTTATTTCACGAGACACTGTGCACTCACGTTCGTTGTAACAGCTGTCAAAGGGCACTGTATGCCTTCCAAGTCCTCTGTTGCGTTTGAGCCACAGGAAGTGCATGCATTCGTCTCATTAAGCTCCGTGAACGGGCAACGATGATGGCGAAGCGCTGCCCTGTTCGCTCGAAAGCTCTCGTTCGTACGGCCTCCCAACGGCCTCAGGGTACGCAGTTCTAAACAGCCTTACATTCCACGCTGGTGTGCCCCCAATTAGGAATTTGGGCTCTTCTGTGAGACACCCACGTGCGTCCCAAATGAAACCGGGGGGCTCCCCCAGGACGTCTGCGTACGGCAGTCGGTTGCCAGCTGTTTGCTTCCAGCCGGAGAAAGAAAAAGAGGACAGCTTTCCCAGGGACAAGTCTGGACCCTTGGGACCATCCAGAGTCACCAAAGCCTAAACTTTGCACGGCCTGGGGAACGCTCTTCCTCATGTCCGGCAATCCCCACGTCAAAACCTTTCTCAGCAGAGGCAGGCACTCTCTCCCTTGTACTAGATAGCTCGGCAGAGCCTTCCGAGAAACATGCTGCGTCATTCAGCTTGAACGTGGGACGCGGAGGGGAGAGTACGCTTTCCCCCCGTTTGGAGGCGCCTTGCGCTTGGCTTCAAAGCTGCCTGAACAGCACTAGCGGCCCGACGTCTCTGCACGGCAGGATTGTCGTTGTGGGCCGAGGCTGCGTGTTCTCTCAAAGCGAAAACCGTGCTGGCCATCCCTTTCTAGGAACTCCTCCCACGGCACCACATGTTCCGCTCCGGCCGAACGAAAGGTGACCTCAGGCCTCAAGGTAAGTTCCAGTGTTTCACGTCGGGGGAGTTGGGTGTGCAGTGGCTTCCATGAGGCCATACTCCACCACGGAGTGCCTTAACTCTGCGACGCTCCTGGGGGCACACAGGATAGGAGCTCGTTCGCCAAGGTCGCAGGATGACTTCTCTCCGTGCCGCAACGGCGGCTCCCGGCTTCTGAGGAACCTTAGCCTCCACAGGGCCCTGGAGAAAGCTCTTCACGTTCATAGCAAGGGCAACGTACTGCTCTCTGGCTTGCCTGCCTTGAGTGCCCCAGTCGTCAAAGAGCCTCGCGAAGGCCGTGCTGCGCAGACTCCCTGTGCCAGTCGCACGGCCTCCTTGACTGAAAGAGAACTGCAGTGCCAAAAGGCACCGTGCTGACGACTGGCTCCAGGAGGAGACTCGGGGCAGCACTCTCACAGAAGCGAAAGCTAGGCCGTGGGCCCAGCCTGAGGACCAGCACGTTTTCCACACTTAACACAGCTAAGGCATGAGCCAGACGACAGCCTTGGTCACTGAGGCCTATCTAAGGTACTGCCATACTTACCCAGTAGATCCCACGCAGAGGTCCCTGTGCCCGAAAGGGCCTCCATGGAAGGGCCCTGTTCCTCCCGTGTGTTTCCTTGAGGTAATCAGAAACCACTGAGGATAACTACGTGAGCTCGGCTTTGAAACTGGGCGACCCTGGGCAAACCTTATTCCCCTCCGTGGTAGACGAGACAGTCGCGGGTCCTAAGCTGCCTGAAGCACACCCCTCGCGCCCACCTTCTCTTTGCTGCCGGAAGGCCTCACATAAGAGGCCTGAGTTGACTCGTGACGGAAGCCGTCTGAGTGTACTCGTGTGAGGCCTGCTGCTCTCAGGTCCTTGCTGGGAGCTTCAGCAAGAGCACTCTGGAGCTCGCCGACCAAAGAATTGTGAGCCCCCCACCCCCCCCCCCCGGCCTCAAGTGAAAGTCCAGATTTCCCCCGTCAGTAACACCTCGGAGTGCCATAGGAGCGAAGAAGCATGCGTTAACGGGATGCTTCAACGGTGCTAGGGATTTATTTCACGAGACACTGTGCACTCACGTTCGTTGTAACAGCTGTCAAAGGGCACTGTATGCCTTCCAAGTCCTCTGTTGCGTTTGAGCCACAGGAAGTGCATGCATTCGTCTCATTAAGCTCCGTGAACGGGCAACGATGATGGCGAAGCGCTGCCCTGTTCGCTCGAAAGCTCTCGTTCGTACGGCCTCCCAACGGCCTCAGGGTACGCAGTTCTAAACAGCCTTACATTCCACGCTGGTGTGCCCCCAATTAGGAATTTGGGCTCTTCTGTGAGACACCCACGTGCGTCCCAAATGAAACCGGGGGGCTCCCCCAGGACGTCTGCGTACGGCAGTCGGTTGCCAGCTGTTTGCTTCCAGCCGGAGAAAGAAAAAGAGGACAGCTTTCCCAGGGACAAGTCTGGACCCTTGGGACCATCCAGAGTCACCAAAGCCTAAACTTTGCACGGCCTGGGGAACGCTCTTCCTCATGTCCGGCAATCCCCACGTCAAAACCTTTCTCAGCAGAGGCAGGCACTCTCTCCCTTGTACTAGATAGCTCGGCAAGAGCCTTCCGAGAAACATGCTGCGTCATTCAGCTTGAACGTGGGACGCGGAGGGGAGAGTACGCTTTCCCCCCGTTTGGAGGCGCCTTGCGCTTGGCTTCAAAGCTGCCTGAACAGCACTAGCGGCCCGACGTCTCTGCACGGCAGGATTGTCGTTGTGGGCCGAGGCTGCGTGTTCTCTCAAAGCGAAAACCGTGCTGGCCATCCCTTTCTAGGAACTCCTCCCACGGCACCACATGTTCCGCTCCGGCCGAACGAAAGGTGACCTCAGGCCTCAAGGTAAGTTCCAGTGTTTCACGTCGGGGGAGTTGGGTGTGCAGTGGCTTCCATGAGGCCATACTCCACCACGGAGTGCCTTAACTCTGCGACGCTCCTGGGGGCACACAGGATAGGAGCTCGTTCGCCAAGGTCGCAGGATGACTTCTCTCCGTGCCGCAACGGCGGCTCCCGGCTTCTGAGGAACCTTAGCCTCCACAGGGCCCTGGAGAAAGCTCTTCACGTTCATAGCAAGGGCAACGTACTGCTCTCTGGCTTGCCTGCCTTGAGTGCCCCAGTCGTCAAAGAGCCTCGCGAAGGCCGTGCTGCGCAGACTCCCTGTGCCAGTCGCACGGCCTCCTTGACTGAAAGAGAACTGCAGTGCCAAAAGGCACCGTGCTGACGACTGGCTCCAGGAGGAGACTCGGGGCAGCACTCTCACAGAAGCGAAAGCTAGGCCGTGGGCCCAGCCTGAGGACCAGCACGTTTTCCACACTTAACACAGCTAAGGCATGAGCCAGACGACAGCCTTGGTCACTGAGGCCTATCTAAGGTACTGCCATACTTACCCAGTAGATCCCACGCAGAGGTCCCTGTGCCCGAAAGGGCCTCCATGGAAGGGCCCTGTTCCTCCCGTGTGTTTCCTTGAGGTAATCAGAAACCACTGAGGATACCTACGTGAGCTCGGCTTTGAAACTGGGCGACCCTGGGCAAACCTTATTCCCCTCCGTGGTAGACGAGACAGTCGCGGGTCCTAAGCTGCCTGAAGCACACCCCTCGCGCCCACCTTCTCTTTGCTGCCGGAAGGCCTCACATAAGAGGCCTGAGTTGACTCGTGACGGAAGCCGTCTGAGTGTACTCGTGTGAGGCCTGCTGCTCTCAGGTCCTTGCTGGGAGCTTCAGCAAGAGCACTCTGGAGCTCGCCGACCAAAGAATTGTGAGCCCCCCACCCCCCCCCCCCCCGGCCTCAAGTGAAAGTCCAGATTTCCCCCGTCAGTAACACCTCGGAGTGCCATAGGAGCGAAGAAGCATGCGTTAACGGGATGCTTCAACGGTGCTAGGGATTTATTTCACGAGACACTGTGCACTCACGTTCGTTGTAACAGCTGTCAAAGGGCACTGTATGCCTTCCAAGTCCTCTGTTGCGTTTGAGCCACAGGAAGTGCATGCATTCGTCTCATTAAGCTCCGTGAACGGGCAACGATGATGGCGAAGCGCTGCCCTGTTCGCTCGAAAGCTCTCG
The DNA here is from genome assembly GCF_964270905.1 of Leucopleurus acutus. Classification (NCBI taxonomy): domain Eukaryota; kingdom Metazoa; phylum Chordata; class Mammalia; order Artiodactyla; family Delphinidae; genus Leucopleurus; species Leucopleurus acutus. The sequence continues at coordinate 31,767 of NW_028138575.1, read as the reverse complement.
TTCGTACGGCCTCCCAACGGCCTCAGGGTACGCAGTTCTAAACAGCCTTACATTCCACGCTGGTGTGCCCCCAATTAGGAATTTGGGCTCTTCTGTGAGACACCCACGTGTGTCCCAAATGAAACCGGGGGGCTCCCCCAGGACGTCTGCGTACGGCAGTCGGTTGCCAGCTGTTTGCTTCCAGCCGGAGAAAGAAAAAGAGGACAGCTTTCCCAGGGACAAGTCTGGACCCTTGGGACCATCCAGAGTCACCAAAGCCTAAACTTTGCACGGCCTGGGGAACGCTCTTCCTCATGTCCGGCAATCCCCACGTCAAAACCTTTCTCAGCAGAGGCAGGCACTCTCTCCCTTGTACTAGATAGCTCGGCAGAGCCTTCCGAGAAACATGCTGCGTCATTCAGCTTGAACGTGGGACGCGGAGGGGAGAGTACGCTTTCCCCCCGTTTGGAGGCGCCTTGCGCTTGGCTTCAAAGCTGCCTGAACAGCACTAGCGGCCCGACGTCTCTGCACGGCAGGATTGTCGTTGTGGGCCGAGGCTGCGTGTTCTCTCAAAGCGAAAACCGTGCTGGCCATCCCTTTCTAGGAACTCCTCCCACGGCACCACATGTTCCGCTCCGGCCGAACGAAAGGTGACCTCAGGCCTCAAGGTAAGTTCCAGTGTTTCACGTCGGGGGAGTTGGGTGTGCAGTGGCTTCCATGAGGCCATACTCCACCACGGAGTGCCTTAACTCTGCGACGCTCCTGGGGGCACACAGGATAGGAGCTCGTTCGCCAAGGTCGCAGGATGACTTCTCTCCGTGCCGCAACGGCGGCTCCCGGCTTCTGAGGAACCTTAGCCTCCACAGGGCCCTGGAGAAAGCTCTTCACGTTCATAGCAAGGGCAACGTACTGCTCTCTGGCTTGCCTGCCTTGAGTGCCCCAGTCGTCAAAGAGCCTCGTGAAGGCCGTGCTGCGCAGACTCCCTGTGCCAGTCGCACGGCCTCCTTGACTGAAAGAGAACTGCAGTGCCAAAAGGCACCGTGCTGACGACTGGCTCCAGGAGGAGACTCGGGGCAGCACTCTCACAGAAGCGAAAGCTAGGCCGTGGGCCCAGCCTGAGGACCAGCACGTTTTCCACACTTAACACAGCTAAGGCATGAGCCAGACGACAGCCTTGGTCACTGAGGCCTATCTAAGGTACTGCCATACTTACCCAGTAGATCCCACGCAGAGGTCCCTGTGCCCGAAAGGGCCTCCATGGAAGGGCCCTGTTCCTCCCGTGTGTTTCCTTGAGGTAATCAGAAACCACTGAGGATAACTACGTGAGCTCGGCTTTGAAACTGGGCGACCCTGGGCAAACCTTATTCCCCTCCGTGGTAGACGAGACAGTCGCGGGTCCTAAGCTGCCTGAAGCACACCCCTCGCGCCCACCTTCTCTTTGCTGCCGGAAGGCCTCACATAAGAGGCCTGAGTTGACTCGTGACGGAAGCCGTCTGAGTGTACTCGTGTGAGGCCTGCTGCTCTCAGGTCCTTGCTGGGAGCTTCAGCAAGAGCACTCTGGAGCTCGCCGACCAAAGAATTGTGAGCCCCCCACCCCCCCCCCCCCGGCCTCAAGTGAAAGTCCAGATTTCCCCCGTCAGTAACACCTCGGAGTGCCATAGGAGCGAAGAAGCATGCGTTAACGGGATGCTTCAACGGTGCTAGGGATTTATTTCACGAGACACTGTGCACTCACGTTCGTTGTAACAGCTGTCAAAGGGCACTGTATGCCTTCCAAGTCCTCTGTTGCGTTTGAGCCACAGGAAGTGCATGCATTCGTCTCATTAAGCTCCGTGAACGGGCAACGATGATGGCGAAGCGCTGCCCTGTTCGCTCGAAAGCTCTCGTTCGTACGGCCTCCCAACGGCCTCAGGGTACGCAGTTCTAAACAGCCTTACATTCCACGCTGGTGTGCCCCCAATTAGGAATTTGGGCTCTTCTGTGAGACACCCACGTGCGTCCCAAATGAAACCGGGGGGCTCCCCCAGGACGTCTGCGTACGGCAGTCGGTTGCCAGCTGTTTGCTTCCAGCCGGAGAAAGAAAAAGAGGACAGCTTTCCCAGGGACAAGTCTGGACCCTTGGGACCATCCAGAGTCACCAAAGCCTAAACTTTGCACGGCCTGGGGAACGCTCTTCCTCATGTCCGGCAATCCCCACGTCAAAACCTTTCTCAGCAGAGGCAGGCACTCTCTCCCTTGTACTAGATAGCTCGGCAGAGCCTTCCGAGAAACATGCTGCGTCATTCAGCTTGAACGTGGGACGCGGAGGGGAGAGTACGCTTTCCCCCCGTTTGGAGGCGCCTTGCGCTTGGCTTCAAAGCTGCCTGAACAGCACTAGCGGCCCGACGTCTCTGCACGGCAGGATTGTCGTTGTGGGCCGAGGCTGCGTGTTCTCTCAAAGCGAAAACCGTGCTGGCCATCCCTTTCTAGGAACTCCTCCCACGGCACCACATGTTCCGCTCCGGCCGAACGAAAGGTGACCTCAGGCCTCAAGGTAAGTTCCAGTGTTTCACGTCGGGGGAGTTGGGTGTGCAGTGGCTTCCATGAGGCCATACTCCACCACGGAGTGCCTTAACTCTGCGACGCTCCTGGGGGCACACAGGATAGGAGCTCGTTCGCCAAGGTCGCAGGATGACTTCTCTCCGTGCCGCAACGGCGGCTCCCGGCTTCTGAGGAACCTTAGCCTCCACAGGGCCCTGGAGAAAGCTCTTCACGTTCATAGCAAGGGCAACGTACTGCTCTCTGGCTTGCCTGCCTTGAGTGCCCCAGTCGTCAAAGAGCCTCGCGAAGGCCGTGCTGCGCAGACTCCCTGTGCCAGTCGCACGGCCTCCTTGACTGAAAGAGAACTGCAGTGCCAAAAGGCACCGTGCTGACGACTGGCTCCAGGAGGAGACTCGGGGCAGCACTCTCACAGAAGCGAAAGCTAGGCCGTGGGCCCAGCCTGAGGACCAGCACGTTTTCCACACTTAACACAGCTAAGGCATGAGCCAGACGACAGCCTTGGTCACTGAGGCCTATCTAAGGTACTGCCATACTTACCCAGTAGATCCCACGCAGAGGTCCCTGTGCCCGAAAGGGCCTCCATGGAAGGGCCCTGTTCCTCCCGTGTGTTTCCTTGAGGTAATCAGAAACCACTGAGGATAACTACGTGAGCTCGGCTTTGAAACTGGGCGACCCTGGGCAAACCTTATTCCCCTCCGTGGTAGACGAGACAGTCGCGGGTCCTAAGCTGCCTGAAGCACACCCCTCGCGCCCACCTTCTCTTTGCTGCCGGAAGGCCTCACATAAGAGGCCTGAGTTGACTCGTGACGGAAGCCGTCTGAGTGTACTCGTGTGAGGCCTGCTGCTCTCAGGTCCTTGCTGGGAGCTTCAGCAAGAGCACTCTGGAGCTCGCCGACCAAAGAATTGTGAGCCCCCCACCCCCCCCCCCCGGCCTCAAGTGAAAGTCCAGATTTCCCCCGTCAGTAACACCTCGGAGTGCCATAGGAGCGAAGAAGCATGCGTTAACGGGATGCTTCAACGGTGCTAGGGATTTATTTCACGAGACACTGTGCACTCACGTTCGTTGTAACAGCTGTCAAAGGGCACTGTATGCCTTCCAAGTCCTCTGTTGCGTTTGAGCCACAGGAAGTGCATGCATTCGTCTCATTAAGCTCCGTGAACGGGCAACGATGATGGCGAAGCGCTGCCCTGTTCGCTCGAAAGCTCTCGTTCGTACGGCCTCCCAACGGCCTCAGGGTACGCAGTTCTAAACAACCTTACATTCCACGCTGGTGTGCCCCCAATTAGGAATTTGGGCTCTTCTGTGAGACACCCACGTGCGTCCCAAATGAAACCGGGGGGCTCCCCCAGGACGTCTGCGTACGGCAGTCGGTTGCCAGCTGTTTGCTTCCAGCCGGAGAAAGAAAAAGAGGACAGCTTTCCCAGGGACAAGTCTGGACCCTTGGGACCATCCAGAGTCACCAAAGCCTAAACTTTGCACGGCCTGGGGAACGCTCTTCCTCATGTCCGGCAATCCCCACGTCAAAACCTTTCTCAGCAGAGGCAGGCACTCTCTCCCTTGTACTAGATAGCTCGGCAGAGCCTTCCGAGAAACATGCTGCGTCATTCAGCTTGAACGTGGGACGCGGAGGGGAGAGTACGCTTTCCCCCCGTTTGGAGGCGCCTTGCGCTTGGCTTCAAAGCTGCCTGAACAGCACTAGCGGCCCGACGTCTCTGCACGGCAGGATTGTCGTTGTGGGCCGAGGCTGCGTGTTCTCTCAAAGCGAAAACCGTGCTGGCCATCCCTTTCTAGGAACTCCTCCCACGGCACCACATGTTCCGCTCCGGCCGAACGAAAGGTGACCTCAGGCCTCAAGGTAAGTTCCAGTGTTTCACGTCGGGGGAGTTGGGTGTGCAGTGGCTTCCATGAGGCCATACTCCACCACGGAGTGCCTTAACTCTGCGACGCTCCTGGGGGCACACAGGATAGGAGCTTGTTCGCCAAGGTCGCAGGATGACTTCTCTCCGTGCCGCAACGGCGGCTCCCGGCTTCTGAGGAACCTTAGCCTCCACAGGGCCCTGGAGAAAGCTCTTCACGTTCATAGCAAGGGCAACGTACTGCTCTCTGGCTTGCCTGCCTTGAGTGCCCCAGTCGTCAAAGAGCCTCGCGAAGGCCGTGCTGCGCAGACTCCCTGTGCCAGTCGCACGGCCTCCTTGACTGAAAGAGAACTGCAGTGCCAAAAGGCACCGTGCTGACGACTGGCTCCAGGAGGAGACTCGGGGCAGCACTCTCACAGAAGCGAAAGCTAGGCCGTGGGCCCAGCCTGAGGACCAGCACGTTTTCCACACTTAACACAGCTAAGGCATGAGCCAGACGACAGCCTTGGTCACTGAGGCCTATCTAAGGTACTGCCATACTTACCCAGTAGATCCCACGCAGAGGTCCCTGTGCCCGAAAGGGCCTCCATGGAAGGGCCCTGTTCCTCCCGTGTGTTTCCTTGAGGTAATCAGAAACCACTGAGGATAACTACGTGAGCTCGGCTTTGAAACTGGGCGACCCTGGGCAAACCTTATTCCCCTCCGTGGTAGACGAGACAGTCGCGGGTCCTAAGCTGCCTGAAGCACACCCCTCGCGCCCACCTTCTCTTTGCTGCCGGAAGGCCTCACATAAGAGGCCTGAGTTGACTCGTGACGGAAGCCGTCTGAGTGTACTCGTGTGAGGCCTGCTGCTCTCAGGTCCTTGCTGGGAGCTTCAGCAAGAGCACTCTGGAGCTCGCCGACCAAAGAATTGTGAGCCCCCCACCCCCCCCCCCCCGGCCTCAAGTGAAAGTCCAGATTTCCCCCGTCAGTAACACCTCGGAGTGCCATAGGAGCGAAGAAGCATGCGTTAACGGGATGCTTCAACGGTGCTAGGGATTTATTTCACGAGACACTGTGCACTCACGTTCGTTGTAACAGCTGTCAAAGGGCACTGTATGCCTTCCAAGTCCTCTGTTGCGTTTGAGCCACAGGAAGTGCATGCATTCGTCTCATTAAGCTCCGTGAACGGGCAACGATGATGGCGAAGCGCTGCCCTGTTCGCTCGAAAGCTCTCGTTCGTACGGCCTCCCAACGGCCTCAGGGTACGCAGTTCTAAACAGCCTTACATTCCACGCTGGTGTGCCCCCAATTAGGAATTTGGGCTCTTCTGTGAGACACCCACGTGCGTCCCAAATGAAACCGGGGGGCTCCCCCAGGACGTCTGCGTACGGCAGTCGGTTGCCAGCTGTTTGCTTCCAGCCGGAGAAAGAAAAAGAGGACAGCTTTCCCAGGGACAAGTCTGGACCCTTGGGACCATCCAGAGTCACCAAAGCCTAAACTTTGCACGGCCTGGGGAACGCTCTTCCTCATGTCCGGCAATCCCCACGTCAAAACCTTTCTCAGCAGAGGCAGGCACTCTCTCCCTTGTACTAGATAGCTCGGCAGAGCCTTCCGAGAAACATGCTGCGTCATTCAGCTTGAACGTGGGACGCGGAGGGGAGAGTACGCTTTCCCCCCGTTTGGAGGCGCCTTGCGCTTGGCTTCAAAGCTGCCTGAACAGCACTAGCGGCCCGACGTCTCTGCACGGCAGGATTGTCGTTGTGGGCCGAGGCTGCGTGTTCTCTCAAAGCGAAAACCGTGCTGGCCATCCCTTTCTAGGAACTCCTCCCACGGCACCACATGTTCCGCTCCGGCCGAACGAAAGGTGACCTCAGGCCTCAAGGTAAGTTCCAGTGTTTCACGTCGGGGGAGTTGGGTGTGCAGTGGCTTCCATGAGGCCATACTCCACCACGGAGTGCCTTAACTCTGCGACGCTCCTGGGGGCACACAGGATAGGAGCTCGTTCGCCAAGGTCGCAGGATGACTTCTCTCCGTGCCGCAACGGCGGCTCCCGGCTTCTGAGGAACCTTAGCCTCCACAGGGCCCTGGAGAAAGCTCTTCACGTTCATAGCAAGGGCAACGTACTGCTCTCTGGCTTGCCTGCCTTGAGTGCCCCAGTCGTCAAAGAGCCTCGCGAAGGCCGTGCTGCGCAGACTCCCTGTGCCAGTCGCACGGCCTCCTTGACTGAAAGAGAACTGCAGTGCCAAAAGGCACCGTGCTGACGACTGGCTCCAGGAGGAGACTCGGGGCAGCACTCTCACAGAAGCGAAAGCTAGGCCGTGGGCCCAGCCTGAGGACCAGCACGTTTTCCACACTTAACACAGCTAAGGCATGAGCCAGACGACAGCCTTGGTCACTGAGGCCTATCTAAGGTACTGCCATACTTACCCAGTAGATCCCACGCAGAGGTCCCTGTGCCCGAAAGGGCCTCCATGGAAGGGCCCTGTTCCTCCCGTGTGTTTCCTTGAGGTAATCAGAAACCACTGAGGATAACTACGTGAGCTCGGCTTTGAAACTGGGCGACCCTGGGCAAACCTTATTCCCCTCCGTGGTAGACGAGACAGTCGCGGGTCCTAAGCTGCCTGAAGCACACCCCTCGCGCCCACCTTCTCTTTGCTGCCGGAAGGCCTCACATAAGAGGCCTGAGTTGACTCGTGACGGAAGCCGTCTGAGTGTACTCGTGTGAGGCCTGCTGCTCTCAGGTCCTTGCTGGGAGCTTCAGCAAGAGCACTCTGGAGCTCGCCGACCAAAGAATTGTGAGCCCCCCACCCCCCCCCCCCCGGCCTCAAGTGAAAGTCCAGATTTCCCCCGTCAGTAACACCTCGGAGTGCCATAGGAGCGAAGAAGCATGCGTTAACGGGATGCTTCAACGGTGCTAGGGATTTATTTCACGAGACACTGTGCACTCACGTTCGTTGTAACAGCTGTCAAAGGGCACTGTATGCCTTCCAAGTCCTCTGTTGCGTTTGAGCCACAGGAAGTGCATGCATTCGTCTCATTAAGCTCCGTGAACGGGCAACGATGATGGCGAAGCGCTGCCCTGTTCGCTCGAAAGCTCTCGTTCGTACGGCCTCCCAACGGCCTCAGGGTACGCAGTTCTAAACAGCCTTACATTCCACGCTGGTGTGCCCCCAATTAGGAATTTGGGCTCTTCTGTGAGACACCCACGTGCGTCCCAAATGAAACCGGGGGGCTCCCCCAGGACGTCTGCGTACGGCAGTCGGTTGCCAGCTGTTTGCTTCCAGCCGGAGAAAGAAAAAGAGGACAGCTTTCCCAGGGACAAGTCTGGACCCTTGGGACCATCCAGAGTCACCAAAGCCTAAACTTTGCACGGCCTGGGGAACGCTCTTCCTCATGTCCGGCAATCCCCACGTCAAAACCTTTCTCAGCAGAGGCAGGCACTCTCTCCCTTGTACTAGATAGCTCGGCAGAGCCTTCCGAGAAACATGCTGCGTCATTCAGCTTGAACGTGGGACGCGGAGGGGAGAGTACGCTTTCCCCCCGTTTGGAGGCGCCTTGCGCTTGGCTTCAAAGCTGCCTGAACAGCACTAGCGGCCCGACGTCTCTGCACGGCAGGATTGTCGTTGTGGGCCGAGGCTGCGTGTTCTCTCAAAGCGAAAACCGTGCTGGCCATCCCTTTCTAGGAACTCCTCCCACGGCACCACATGTTCCGCTCCGGCCGAACGAAAGGTGACCTCAGGCCTCAAGGTAAGTTCCAGTGTTTCACGTCGGGGGAGTTGGGTGTGCAGTGGCTTCCATGAGGCCATACTCCACCACGGAGTGCCTTAACTCTGCGACGCTCCTGGGGGCACACAGGATAGGAGCTCGTTCGCCAAGGTCGCAGGATGACTTCTCTCCGTGCCGCAACGGCGGCTCCCGGCTTCTGAGGAACCTTAGCCTCCACAGGGCCCTGGAGAAAGCTCTTCACGTTCATAGCAAGGGCAACGTACTGCTCTCTGGCTTGCCTGCCTTGAGTGCCCCAGTCGTCAAAGAGCCTCGCGAAGGCCGTGCTGCGCAGACTCCCTGTGCCAGTCGCACGGCCTCCTTGACTGAAAGAGAACTGCAGTGCCAAAAGGCACCGTGCTGACGACTGGCTCCAGGAGGAGACTCGGGGCAGCACTCTCACAGAAGCGAAAGCTAGGCCGTGGGCCCAGCCTGAGGACCAGCACGTTTTCCACACTTAACACAGCTAAGGCATGAGCCAGACGACAGCCTTGGTCACTGAGGCCTATCTAAGGTACTGCCATACTTACCCAGTAGATCCCACGCAGAGGTCCCTGTGCCCGAAAGGGCCTCCATGGAAGGGCCCTGTTCCTCCCGTGTGTTTCCTTGAGGTAATCAGAAACCACTGAGGATAACTACGTGAGCTCGGCTTTGAAACTGGGCGACCCTGGGCAAACCTTATTCCCCTCCGTGGTAGACGAGACAGTCGCGGGTCCTAAGCTGCCTGAAGCACACCCCTCGCGCCCACCTTCTCTTTGCTGCCGGAAGGCCTCACATAAGAGGCCTGAGTTGACTCGTGACGGAAGCCGTCTGAGTGTACTCGTGTGAGGCCTGCTGCTCTCAGGTCCTTGCTGGGAGCTTCAGCAAGAGCACTCTGGAGCTCGCCGACCAAAGAATTGTGAGCCCCCCACCCCCCCCCCCCGGCCTCAAGTGAAAGTCCAGATTTCCCCCGTCAGTAACACCTCGGAGTGCCATAGGAGCGAAGAAGCATGCGTTAACGGGATGCTTCAACGGTGCTAGGGATTTATTTCACGAGACACTGTGCACTCACGTTCGTTGTAACAGCTGTCAAAGGGCACTGTATGCCTTCCAAGTCCTCTGTTGCGTTTGAGCCACAGGAAGTGCATGCATTCGTCTCATTAAGCTCCGTGAACGGGCAACGATGATGGCGAAGCGCTGCCCTGTTCGCTCGAAAGCTCTCGTTCGTACGGCCTCCCAACGGCCTCAGGGTACGCAGTTCTAAACAACCTTACATTCCACGCTGGTGTGCCCCCAATTAGGAATTTGGGCTCTTCTGTGAGACACCCACGTGCGTCCCAAATGAAACCGGGGGGCTCCCCCAGGACGTCTGCGTACGGCAGTCGGTTGCCAGCTGTTTGCTTCCAGCCGGAGAAAGAAAAAGAGGACAGCTTTCCCAGGGACAAGTCTGGACCCTTGGGACCATCCAGAGTCACCAAAGCCTAAACTTTGCACGGCCTGGGGAACGCTCTTCCTCATGTCCGGCAATCCCCACGTCAAAACCTTTCTCAGCAGAGGCAGGCACTCTCTCCCTTGTACTAGATAGCTCGGCAGAGCCTTCCGAGAAACATGCTGCGTCATTCAGCTTGAACGTGGGACGCGGAGGGGAGAGTACGCTTTCCCCCCGTTTGGAGGCGCCTTGCGCTTGGCTTCAAAGCTGCCTGAACAGCACTAGCGGCCCGACGTCTCTGCACGGCAGGATTGTCGTTGTGGGCCGAGGCTGCGTGTTCTCTCAAAGCGAAAACCGTGCTGGCCATCCCTTTCTAGGAACTCCTCCCACGGCACCACATGTTCCGCTCCGGCCGAACGAAAGGTGACCTCAGGCCTCAAGGTAAGTTCCAGTGTTTCACGTCGGGGGAGTTGGGTGTGCAGTGGCTTCCATGAGGCCATACTCCACCACGGAGTGCCTTAACTCTGCGACGCTCCTGGGGGCACACAGGATAGGAGCTTGTTCGCCAAGGTCGCAGGATGACTTCTCTCCGTGCCGCAACGGCGGCTCCCGGCTTCTGAGGAACCTTAGCCTCCACAGGGCCCTGGAGAAAGCTCTTCACGTTCATAGCAAGGGCAACGTACTGCTCTCTGGCTTGCCTGCCTTGAGTGCCCCAGTCGTCAAAGAGCCTCGCGAAGGCCGTGCTGCGCAGACTCCCTGTGCCAGTCGCACGGCCTCCTTGACTGAAAGAGAACTGCAGTGCCAAAAGGCACCGTGCTGACGACTGGCTCCAGGAGGAGACTCGGGGCAGCACTCTCACAGAAGCGAAAGCTAGGCCGTGGGCCCAGCCTGAGGACCAGCACGTTTTCCACACTTAACACAGCTAAGGCATGAGCCAGACGACAGCCTTGGTCACTGAGGCCTATCTAAGGTACTGCCATACTTACCCAGTAGATCCCACGCAGAGGTCCCTGTGCCCGAAAGGGCCTCCATGGAAGGGCCCTGTTCCTCCCGTGTGTTTCCTTGAGGTAATCAGAAACCACTGAGGATAACTACGTGAGCTCGGCTTTGAAACTGGGCGACCCTGGGCAAACCTTATTCCCCTCCGTGGTAGACGAGACAGTCGCGGGTCCTAAGCTGCCTGAAGCACACCCCTCGCGCCCACCTTCTCTTTGCTGCCGGAAGGCCTCACATAAGAGGCCTGAGTTGACTCGTGACGGAAGCCGTCTGAGTGTACTCGTGTGAGGCCTGCTGCTCTCAGGTCCTTGCTGGGAGCTTCAGCAAGAGCACTCTGGAGCTCGCCGACCAAAGAATTGTGAGCCCCCCACCCCCCCCCCCCGGCCTCAAGTGAAAGTCCAGATTTCCCCCGTCAGTAACACCTCGGAGTGCCATAGGAGCGAAGAAGCATGCGTTAACGGGATGCTTCAACGGTGCTAGGGATTTATTTCACGAGACACTGTGCACTCACGTTCGTTGTAACAGCTGTCAAAGGGCACTGTATGCCTTCCAAGTCCTCTGTTGCGTTTGAGCCACAGGAAGTGCATGCATTCGTCTCATTAAGCTCCGTGAACGGGCAACGATGATGGCGAAGCGCTGCCCTGTTCGCTCGAAAGCTCTCGTTCGTACGGCCTCCCAACGGCCTCAGGGTACGCAGTTCTAAACAGCCTTACATTCCACGCTGGTGTGCCCCCAATTAGGAATTTGGGCTCTTCTGTGAGACACCCACGTGCGTCCCAAATGAAACCGGGGGGCTCCCCCAGGACGTCTGCGTACGGCAGTCGGTTGCCAGCTGTTTGCTTCCAGCCGGAGAAAGAAAAAGAGGACAGCTTTCCCAGGGACAAGTCTGGACCCTTGGGACCATCCAGAGTCACCAAAGCCTAAACTTTGCACGGCCTGGGGAACGCTCTTCCTCATGTCCGGCAATCCCCACGTCAAAACCTTTCTCAGCAGAGGCAGGCACTCTCTCCCTTGTACTAGATAGCTCGGCAGAGCCTTCCGAGAAACATGCTGCGTCATTCAGCTTGAACGTGGGACGCGGAGGGGAGAGTACGCTTTCCCCCCGTTTGGAGGCGCCTTGCGCTTGGCTTCAAAGCTGCCTGAACAGCACTAGCGGCCCGACGTCTCTGCACGGCAGGATTGTCGTTGTGGGCCGAGGCTGCGTGTTCTCTCAAAGCGAAAACCGTGCTGGCCATCCCTTTCTAGGAACTCCTCCCACGGCACCACATGTTCCGCTCCGGCCGAACGAAAGGTGACCTCAGGCCTCAAGGTAAGTTCCAGTGTTTCACGTCGGGGGAGTTGGGTGTGCAGTGGCTTCCATGAGGCCATACTCCACCACGGAGTGCCTTAACTCTGCGACGCTCCTGGGGGCACACAGGATAGGAGCTCGTTCGCCAAGGTCGCAGGATGACTTCTCTCCGTGCCGCAACGGCGGCTCCCGGCTTCTGAGGAACCTTAGCCTCCACAGGGCCCTGGAGAAAGCTCTTCACGTTCATAGCAAGGGCAACGTACTGCTCTCTGGCTTGCCTGCCTTGAGTGCCCCAGTCGTCAAAGAGCCTCGCGAAGGCCGTGCTGCGCAGACTCCCTGTGCCAGTCGCACGGCCTCCTTGACTGAAAGAGAACTGCAGTGCCAAAAGGCACCGTGCTGACGACTGGCTCCAGGAGGAGACTCGGGGCAGCACTCTCACAGAAGCGAAAGCTAGGCCGTGGGCCCAGCCTGAGGACCAGCACGTTTTCCACACTTAACACAGCTAAGGCATGAGCCAGACGACAGCCTTGGTCACTGAGGCCTATCTAAGGTACTGCCATACTTACCCAGTAGATCCCACGCAGAGGTCCCTGTGCCCGAAAGGGCCTCCATGGAAGGGCCCTGTTCCTCCCGTGTGTTTCCTTGAGGTAATCAGAAACCACTGAGGATAACTACGTGAGCTCGGCTTTGAAACTGGGCGACCCTGGGCAAACCTTATTCCCCTCCGTGGTAGACGAGACAGTCGCGGGTCCTAAGCTGCCTGAAGCACACCCCTCGCGCCCACCTTCTCTTTGCTGCCGGAAGGCCTCACATAAGAGGCCTGAGTTGACTCGTGACGGAAGCCGTCTGAGTGTACTCGTGTGAGGCCTGCTGCTCTCAGGTCCTTGCTGGGAGCTTCAGCAAGAGCACTCTGGAGCTCGCCGACCAAAGAATTGTGAGCCCCCCACCCCCCCCCCCCCGGCCTCAAGTGAAAGTCCAGATTTCCCCCGTCAGTAACACCTCGGAGTGCCATAGGAGCGAAGAAGCATGCGTTAACGGGATGCTTCAACGGTGCTAGGGATTTATTTCACGAGACACTGTGCACTCACGTTCGTTGTAACAGCTGTCAAAGGGCACTGTATGCCTTCCAAGTCCTCTGTTGCGTTTGAGCCACAGGAAGTGCATGCATTCGTCTCATTAAGCTCCGTGAACGGGCAACGATGATGGCGAAGCGCTGCCCTGTTCGCTCGAAAGCTCTCGTTCGTACGGCCTCCCAACGGCCTCAGGGTACGCAGTTCTAAACAGCCTTACATTCCACGCTGGTGTGCCCCCAATTAGGAATTTGGGCTCTTCTGTGAGACACCCACGTGCGTCCCAAATGAAACCGGGGGGCTCCCCCAGGACGTCTGCGTACGGCAGTCGGTTGCCAGCTGTTTGCTTCCAGCCGGAGAAAGAAAAAGAGGACAGCTTTCCCAGGGACAAGTCTGGACCCTTGGGACCATCCAGAGTCACCAAAGCCTAAACTTTGCACGGCCTGGGGAACGCTCTTCCTCATGTCCGGCAATCCCCACGTCAAAACCTTTCTCAGCAGAGGCAGGCACTCTCTCCCTTGTACTAGATAGCTCGGCAGAGCCTTCCGAGAAACATGCTGCGTCATTCAGCTTGAACGTGGGACGCGGAGGGGAGAGTACGCTTTCCCCCCGTTTGGAGGCGCCTTGCGCTTGGCTTCAAAGCTGCCTGAACAGCACTAGCGGCCCGACGTCTCTGCACGGCAGGATTGTCGTTGTGGGCCGAGGCTGCGTGTTCTCTCAAAGCGAAAACCGTGCTGGCCATCCCTTTCTAGGAACTCCTCCCACGGCACCACATGTTCCGCTCCGGCCGAACGAAAGGTGACCTCAGGCCTCAAGGTAAGTTCCAGTGTTTCACGTCGGGGGAGTTGGGTGTGCAGTGGCTTCCATGAGGCCATACTCCACCACGGAGTGCCTTAACTCTGCGACGCTCCTGGGGGCACACAGGATAGGAGCTCGTTCGCCAAGGTCGCAGGATGACTTCTCTCCGTGCCGCAACGGCGGCTCCCGGCTTCTGAGGAACCTTAGCCTCCACAGGGCCCTGGAGAAAGCTCTTCACGTTCATAGCAAGGGCAACGTACTGCTCTCTGGCTTGCCTGCCTTGAGTGCCCCAGTCGTCAAAGAGCCTCGCGAAGGCCGTGCTGCGCAGACTCCCTGTGCCAGTCGCACGGCCTCCTTGACTGAAAGAGAACTGCAGTGCCAAAAGGCACCGTGCTGACGACTGGCTCCAGGAGGAGACTCGGGGCAGCACTCTCACAGAAGCGAAAGCTAGGCCGTGGGCCCAGCCTGAGGACCAGCACGTTTTCCACACTTAACACAGCTAAGGCATGAGCCAGACGACAGCCTTGGTCACTGAGGCCTATCTAAGGTACTGCCATACTTACCCAGTAGATCCCACGCAGAGGTCCCTGTGCCCGAAAGGGCCTCCATGGAAGGGCCCTGTTCCTCCCGTGTGTTTCCTTGAGGTAATCAGAAACCACTGAGGATAACTACGTGAGCTCGGCTTTGAAACTGGGCGACCCTGGGCAAACCTTATTCCCCTCCGTGGTAGACGAGACAGTCGCGGGTCCTAAGCTGCCTGAAGCACACCCCTCGCGCCCACCTTCTCTTTGCTGCCGGAAGGCCTCACATAAGAGGCCTGAGTTGACTCGTGACGGAAGCCGTCTGAGTGTACTCGTGTGAGGCCTGCTGCTCTCAGGTCCTTGCTGGGAGCTTCAGCAAGAGCACTCTGGAGCTCGCCGACCAAAGAATTGTGAGCCCCCCACCCCCCCCCCCCGGCCTCAAGTGAAAGTCCAGATTTCCCCCGTCAGTAACACCTCGGAGTGCCATAGGAGCGAAGAAGCATGCGTTAACGGGATGCTTCAACGGTGCTAGGGATTTATTTCACGAGACACTGTGCACTCACGTTCGTTGTAACAGCTGTCAAAGGGCACTGTATGCCTTCCAAGTCCTCTGTTGCGTTTGAGCCACAGGAAGTGCATGCATTCGTCTCATTAAGCTCCGTGAACGGGCAACGATGATGGCGAAGCGCTGCCCTGTTCGCTCGAAAGCTCTCGTTCGTACGGCCTCCCAACGGCCTCAGGGTACGCAGTTCTAAACAGCCTTACATTCCACGCTGGTGTGCCCCCAATTAGGAATTTGGGCTCTTCTGTGAGACACCCACGTGCGTCCCAAATGAAACCGGGGGGCTCCCCCAGGACGTCTGCGTACGGCAGTCGGTTGCCAGCTGTTTGCTTCCAGCCGGAGAAAGAAAAAGAGGACAGCTTTCCCAGGGACAAGTCTGGACCCTTGGGACCATCCAGAGTCACCAAAGCCTAAACTTTGCACGGCCTGGGGAACGCTCTTCCTCATGTCCGGCAATCCCCACGTCAAAACCTTTCTCAGCAGAGGCAGGCACTCTCTCCCTTGTACTAGATAGCTCGGCAGAGCCTTCCGAGAAACATGCTGCGTCATTCAGCTTGAACGTGGGACGCGGAGGGGAGAGTACGCTTTCCCCCCGTTTGGAGGCGCCTTGCGCTTGGCTTCAAAGCTGCCTGAACAGCACTAGCGGCCCGACGTCTCTGCACGGCAGGATTGTCGTTGTGGGCCGAGGCTGCGTGTTCTCTCAAAGCGAAAACCGTGCTGGCCATCCCTTTCTAGGAACTCCTCCCACGGCACCACATGTTCCGCTCCGGCCGAACGAAAGGTGACCTCAGGCCTCAAGGTAAGTTCCAGTGTTTCACGTCGGGGGAGTTGGGTGTGCAGTGGCTTCCATGAGGCCATACTCCACCACGGAGTGCCTTAACTCTGCGACGCTCCTGGGGGCACACAGGATAGGAGCTCGTTCGCCAAGGTCGCAGGATGACTTCTCTCCGTGCCGCAACGGCGGCTCCCGGCTTCTGAGGAACCTTAGCCTCCACAGGGCCCTGGAGAAAGCTCTTCACGTTCATAGCAAGGGCAACGTACTGCTCTCTGGCTTGCCTGCCTTGAGTGCCCCAGTCGTCAAAGAGCCTCGCGAAGGCCGTGCTGCGCAGACTCCCTGTGCCAGTCGCACGGCCTCCTTGACTGAAAGAGAACTGCAGTGCCAAAAGGCACCGTGCTGACGACTGGCTCCAGGAGGAGACTCGGGGCAGCACTCTCACAGAAGCGAAAGCTAGGCCGTGGGCCCAGCCTGAGGACCAGCACGTTTTCCACACTTAACACAGCTAAGGCATGAGCCAGACGACAGCCTTGGTCACTGAGGCCTATCTAAGGTACTGCCATACTTACCCAGTAGATCCCACGCAGAGGTCCCTGTGCCCGAAAGGGCCTCCATGGAAGGGCCCTGTTCCTCCCGTGTGTTTCCTTGAGGTAATCAGAAACCACTGAGGATAACTACGTGAGCTCGGCTTTGAAACTGGGCGACCCTGGGCAAACCTTATTCCCCTCCGTGGTAGACGAGACAGTCGCGGGTCCTAAGCTGCCTGAAGCACACCCCTCGCGCCCACCTTCTCTTTGCTGCCGGAAGGCCTCACATAAGAGGCCTGAGTTGACTCGTGACGGAAGCCGTCTGAGTGTACTCGTGTGAGGCCTGCTGCTCTCAGGTCCTTGCTGGGAGCTTCAGCAAGAGCACTCTGGAGCTCGCCGACCAAAGAATTGTGAGCCCCCCACCCCCCCCCCCCGGCCTCAAGTGAAAGTCCAGATTTCCCCCGTCAGTAACACCTCGGAGTGCCATAGGAGCGAAGAAGCATGCGTTAACGGGATGCTTCAATGGTGCTAGGGATTTATTTCACGAGACACTGTGCACTCACGTTCGTTGTAACAGCTGTCAAAGGGCACTGTATGCCTTCCAAGTCCTCTGTTGCGTTTGAGCCACAGGAAGTGCATGCATTCGTCTCATTAAGCTCCGTGAACGGGCAACGATGATGGCGAAGCGCTGCCCTGTTCGCTCGAAAGCTCTCGTTCGTACGGCCTCCCAACGGCCTCAGGGTACGCAGTTCTAAACAGCCTTACATTCCACGCTGGTGTGCCCCCAATTAGGAATTTGGGCTCTTCTGTGAGACACCCACGTGCGTCCCAAATGAAACCGGGGGGCTCCCCCAGGACGTCTGCGTACGGCAGTCGGTTGCCAGCTGTTTGCTTCCAGCCGGAGAAAGAAAAAGAGGACAGCTTTCCCAGGGACAAGTCTGGACCCTTGGGACCATCCAGAGTCACCAAAGCCTAAACTTTGCACGGCCTGGGGAACGCTCTTCCTCATGTCCGGCAATCCCCACGTCAAAACCTTTCTCAGCAGAGGCAGGCACTCTCTCCCTTGTACTAGATAGCTCGGCAGAGCCTTCCGAGAAACATGCTGCGTCATTCAGCTTGAACGTGGGACGCGGAGGGGAGAGTACGCTTTCCCCCCGTTTGGAGGCGCCTTGCGCTTGGCTTCAAAGCTGCCTGAACAGCACTAGCGGCCCGACGTCTCTGCACGGCAGGATTGTCGTTGTGGGCCGAGGCTGCGTGTTCTCTCAAAGCGAAAACCGTGCTGGCCATCCCTTTCTAGGAACTCCTCCCACGGCACCACATGTTCCGCTCCGGCCGAACGAAAGGTGACCTCAGGCCTCAAGGTAAGTTCCAGTGTTTCACGTCGGGGGAGTTGGGTGTGCAGTGGCTTCCATGAGGCCATACTCCACCACGGAGTGCCTTAACTCTGCGACGCTCCTGGGGGCACACAGGATAGGAGCTCGTTCGCCAAGGTCGCAGGATGACTTCTCTCCGTGCCGCAACGGCGGCTCCCGGCTTCTGAGGAACCTTAGCCTCCACAGGGCCCTGGAGAAAGCTCTTCACGTTCATAGCAAGGGCAACGTACTGCTCTCTGGCTTGCCTGCCTTGAGTGCCCCAGTCGTCAAAGAGCCTCGCGAAGGCCGTGCTGCGCAGACTCCCTGTGCCAGTCGCACGGCCTCCTTGACTGAAAGAGAACTGCAGTGCCAAAAGGCACCGTGCTGACGACTGGCTCCAGGAGGAGACTCGGGGCAGCACTCTCACAGAAGCGAAAGCTAGGCCGTGGGCCCAGCCTGAGGACCAGCACGTTTTCCACACTTAACACAGCTAAGGCATGAGCCAGACGACAGCCTTGGTCACTGAGGCCTATCTAAGGTACTGCCATACTTACCCAGTAGATCCCACGCAGAGGTCCCTGTGCCCGAAAGGGCCTCCATGGAAGGGCCCTGTTCCTCCCGTGTGTTTCCTTGAGGTAATCAGAAACCACTGAGGATAACTACGTGAGCTCGGCTTTGAAACTGGGCGACCCTGGGCAAACCTTATTCCCCTCCGTGGTAGACGAGACAGTCGCGGGTCCTAAGCTGCCTGAAGCACACCCCTCGCGCCCACCTTCTCTTTGCTGCCGGAAGGCCTCACATAAGAGGCCTGAGTTGACTCGTGACGGAAGCCGTCTGAGTGTACTCGTGTGAGGCCTGCTGCTCTCAGGTCCTTGCTGGGAGCTTCAGCAAGAGCACTCTGGAGCTCGCCGACCAAAGAATTGTGAGCCCCCCACCCCACCCCCCCCCCCGGCCTCAAGTGAAAGTCCAGATTTCCCCCGTCAGTAACACCTCGGAGTGCCATAGGAGCGAAGAAGCATGCGTTAACGGGATGCTTCAACGGTGCTAGGGATTTATTTCACGAGACACTGTGCACTCACGTTCGTTGTAACAGCTGTCAAAGGGCACTGTATGCCTTCCAAGTCCTCTGTTGCGTTTGAGCCACAGGAAGTGCATGCATTCGTCTCATTAAGCTCCGTGAACGGGCAACGATGATGGCGAAGCGCTGCCCTGTTCGCTCGAAAGCTCTCGTTCGTACGGCCTCCCAACGGCCTCAGGGTACGCAGTTCTAAACAGCCTTACATTCCACGCTGGTGTGCCCCCAATTAGGAATTTGGGCTCTTCTGTGAGACACCCACGTGCGTCCCAAATGAAACCGGGGGGCTCCCCCAGGACGTCTGCGTACGGCAGTCGGTTGCCAGCTGTTTGCTTCCAGCCGGAGAAAGAAAAAGAGGACAGCTTTCCCAGGGACAAGTCTGGACCCTTGGGACCATCCAGAGTCACCAAAGCCTAAACTTTGCACGGCCTGGGGAACGCTCTTCCTCATGTCCGGCAATCCCCACGTCAAAACCTTTCTCAGCAGAGGCAGGCACTCTCTCCCTTGTACTAGATAGCTCGGCAGAGCCTTCCGAGAAACATGCTGCGTCATTCAGCTTGAACGTGGGACGCGGAGGGGAGAGTACGCTTTCCCCCCGTTTGGAGGCGCCTTGCGCTTGGCTTCAAAGCTGCCTGAACAGCACTAGCGGCCCGACGTCTCTGCACGGCAGGATTGTCGTTGTGGGCCGAGGCTGCGTGTTCTCTCAAAGCGAAAACCGTGCTGGCCATCCCTTTCTAGGAACTCCTCCCACGGCACCACATGTTCCGCTCCGGCCGAACGAAAGGTGACCTCAGGCCTCAAGGTAAGTTCCAGTGTTTCACGTCGGGGGAGTTGGGTGTGCAGTGGCTTCCATGAGGCCATACTCCACCACGGAGTGCCTTAACTCTGCGACGCTCCTGGGGGCACACAGGATAGGAGCTCGTTCGCCAAGGTCGCAGGATGACTTCTCTCCGTGCCGCAACGGCGGCTCCCGGCTTCTGAGGAACCTTAGCCTCCACAGGGCCCTGGAGAAAGCTCTTCACGTTCATAGCAAGGGCAACGTACTGCTCTCTGGCTTGCCTGCCTTGAGTGCCCCAGTCGTCAAAGAGCCTCGCGAAGGCCGTGCTGCGCAGACTCCCTGTGCCAGTCGCACGGCCTCCTTGACTGAAAGAGAACTGCAGTGCCAAAAGGCACCGTGCTGACGACTGGCTCCAGGAGGAGACTCGGGGCAGCACTCTCACAGAAGCGAAAGCTAGGCCGTGGGCCCAGCCTGAGGACCAGCACGTTTTCCACACTTAACACAGCTAAGGCATGAGCCAGACGACAGCCTTGGTCACTGAGGCCTATCTAAGGTACTGCCATACTTACCCAGTAGATCCCACGCAGAGGTCCCTGTGCCCGAAAGGGCCTCCATGGAAGGGCCCTGTTCCTCCCGTGTGTTTCCTTGAGGTAATCAGAAACCACTGAGGATAACTACGTGAGCTCGGCTTTGAAACTGGGCGACCCTGGGCAAACCTTATTCCCCTCCGTGGTAGACGAGACAGTCGCGGGTCCTAAGCTGCCTGAAGCACACCCCTCGCGCCCACCTTCTCTTTGCTGCCGGAAGGCCTCACATAAGAGGCCTGAGTTGACTCGTGACGGAAGCCGTCTGAGTGTACTCGTGTGAGGCCTGCTGCTCTCAGGTCCTTGCTGGGAGCTTCAGCAAGAGCACTCTGGAGCTCGCCGACCAAAGAATTGTGAGCCCCCCACCCCCCCCCCCCCCCGGCCTCAAGTGAAAGTCCAGATTTCCCCCGTCAGTAACACCTCGGAGTGCCATAGGAGCGAAGAAGCATGCGTTAACGGGATGCTTCAACGGTGCTAGGGATTTATTTCACGAGACACTGTGCACTCACGTTCGTTGTAACAGCTGTCAAAGGGCACTGTATGCCTTCCAAGTCCTCTGTTGCGTTTGAGCCACAGGAAGTGCATGCATTCGTCTCATTAAGCTCCGTGAACGGGCAACGATGATGGCGAAGCGCTGCCCTGTTCGCTCGAAAGCTCTCGTTCGTACGGCCTCCCAACGGCCTCAGGGTACGCAGTTCTAAACAGCCTTACATTCCACGCTGGTGTGCCCCCAATTAGGAATTTGGGCTCTTCTGTGAGACACCCACGTGCGTCCCAAATGAAACCGGGGGGCTCCCCCAGGACGTCTGCGTACGGCAGTCGGTTGCCAGCTGTTTGCTTCCAGCCGGAGAAAGAAAAAGAGGACAGCTTTCCCAGGGACAAGTCTGGACCCTTGGGACCATCCAGAGTCACCAAAGCCTAAACTTTGCACGGCCTGGGGAACGCTCTTCCTCATGTCCGGCAATCCCCACGTCAAAACCTTTCTCAGCAGAGGCAGGCACTCTCTCCCTTGTACTAGATAGCTCGGCAGAGCCTTCCGAGAAACATGCTGCGTCATTCAGCTTGAACGTGGGACGCGGAGGGGAGAGTACGCTTTCCCCCCGTTTGGAGGCGCCTTGCGCTTGGCTTCAAAGCTGCCTGAACAGCACTAGCGGCCCGACGTCTCTGCACGGCAGGATTGTCGTTGTGGGCCGAGGCTGCGTGTTCTCTCAAAGCGAAAACCGTGCTGGCCATCCCTTTCTAGGAACTCCTCCCACGGCACCACATGTTCCGCTCCGGCCGAACGAAAGGTGACCTCAGGCCTCAAGGTAAGTTCCAGTGTTTCACGTCGGGGGAGTTGGGTGTGCAGTGGCTTCCATGAGGCCATACTCCACCACGGAGTGCCTTAACTCTGCGACGCTCCTGGGGGCACACAGGATAGGAGCTCGTTCGCCAAGGTCGCAGGATGACTTCTCTCCGTGCCGCAACGGCGGCTCCCGGCTTCTGAGGAACCTTAGCCTCCACAGGGCCCTGGAGAAAGCTCTTCACGTTCATAGCAAGGGCAACGTACTGCTCTCTGGCTTGCCTGCCTTGAGTGCCCCAGTCGTCAAAGAGCCTCGCGAAGGCCGTGCTGCGCAGACTCCCTGTGCCAGTCGCACGGCCTCCTTGACTGAAAGAGAACTGCAGTGCCAAAAGGCACCGTGCTGACGACTGGCTCCAGGAGGAGACTCGGGGCAGCACTCTCACAGAAGCGAAAGCTAGGCCGTGGGCCCAGCCTGAGGACCAGCACGTTTTCCACACTTAACACAGCTAAGGCATGAGCCAGACGACAGCCTTGGTCACTGAGGCCTATCTAAGGTACTGCCATACTTACCCAGTAGATCCCACGCAGAGGTCCCTGTGCCCGAAAGGGCCTCCATGGAAGGGCCCTGTTCCTCCCGTGTGTTTCCTTGAGGTAATCAGAAACCACTGAGGATAACTACGTGAGCTCGGCTTTGAAACTGGGCGACCCTGGGCAAACCTTATTCCCCTCCGTGGTAGACGAGACAGTCGCGGGTCCTAAGCTGCCTGAAGCACACCCCTCGCGCCCACCTTCTCTTTGCTGCCGGAAGGCCTCACATAAGAGGCCTGAGTTGACTCGTGACGGAAGCCGTCTGAGTGTACTCGTGTGAGGCCTGCTGCTCTCAGGTCCTTGCTGGGAGCTTCAGCAAGAGCACTCTGGAGCTCGCCGACCAAAGAATTGTGAGCCCCCCACCCCCCCCCCCGGCCTCAAGTGAAAGTCCAGATTTCCCCCGTCAGTAACACCTCGGAGTGCCATAGGAGCGAAGAAGCATGCGTTAACGGGATGCTTCAACGGTGCTAGGGATTTATTTCACGAGACACTGTGCACTCACGTTCGTTGTAACAGCTGTCAAAGGGCACTGTATGCCTTCCAAGTCCTCTGTTGCGTTTGAGCCACAGGAAGTGCATGCATTCGTCTCATTAAGCTCCGTGAACGGGCAACGATGATGGCGAAGCGCTGCCCTGTTCGCTCGAAAGCTCTCGTTCGTACGGCCTCCCAACGGCCTCAGGGTACGCAGTTCTAAACAGCCTTACATTCCACGCTGGTGTGCCCCCAATTAGGAATTTGGGCTCTTCTGTGAGACACCCACGTGCGTCCCAAATGAAACCGGGGGGCTCCCCCAGGACGTCTGCGTACGGCAGTCGGTTGCCAGCTGTTTGCTTCCAGCCGGAGAAAGAAAAAGAGGACAGCTTTCCCAGGGACAAGTCTGGACCCTTGGGACCATCCAGAGTCACCAAAGCCTAAACTTTGCACGGCCTGGGGAACGCTCTTCCTCATGTCCGGCAATCCCCACGTCAAAACCTTTCTCAGCAGAGGCAGGCACTCTCTCCCTTGTACTAGATAGCTCGGCAGAGCCTTCCGAGAAACATGCTGCGTCATTCAGCTTGAACGTGGGACGCGGAGGGGAGAGTACGCTTTCCCCCCGTTTGGAGGCGCCTTGCGCTTGGCTTCAAAGCTGCCTGAACAGCACTAGCGGCCCGACGTCTCTGCACGGCAGGATTGTCGTTGTGGGCCGAGGCTGCGTGTTCTCTCAAAGCGAAAACCGTGCTGGCCATCCCTTTCTAGGAACTCCTCCCACGGCACCACATGTTCCGCTCCGGCCGAACGAAAGGTGACCTCAGGCCTCAAGGTAAGTTCCAGTGTTTCACGTCGGGGGAGTTGGGTGTGCAGTGGCTTCCATGAGGCCATACTCCACCACGGAGTGCCTTAACTCTGCGACGCTCCTGGGGGCACACAGGATAGGAGCTCGTTCGCCAAGGTCGCAGGATGACTTCTCTCCGTGCCGCAACGGCGGCTCCCGGCTTCTGAGGAACCTTAGCCTCCACAGGGCCCTGGAGAAAGCTCTTCACGTTCATAGCAAGGGCAACGTACTGCTCTCTGGCTTGCCTGCCTTGAGTGCCCCAGTCGTCAAAGAGCCTCGCGAAGGCCGTGCTGCGCAGACTCCCTGTGCCAGTCGCACGGCCTCCTTGACTGAAAGAGAACTGCAGTGCCAAAAGGCACCGTGCTGACGACTGGCTCCAGGAGGAGACTCGGGGCAGCACTCTCACAGAAGCGAAAGCTAGGCCGTGGGCCCAGCCTGAGGACCAGCACGTTTTCCACACTTAACACAGCTAAGGCATGAGCCAGACGACAGCCTTGGTCACTGAGGCCTATCTAAGGTACTGCCATACTTACCCAGTAGATCCCACGCAGAGGTCCCTGTGCCCGAAAGGGCCTCCATGGAAGGGCCCTGTTCCTCCCGTGTGTTTCCTTGAGGTAATCAGAAACCACTGAGGATAACTACGTGAGCTCGGCTTTGAAACTGGGCGACCCTGGGCAAACCTTATTCCCCTCCGTGGTAGACGAGACAGTCGCGGGTCCTAAGCTGCCTGAAGCACACCCCTCGCGCCCACCTTCTCTTTGCTGCCGGAAGGCCTCACATAAGAGGCCTGAGTTGACTCGTGACGGAAGCCGTCTGAGTGTACTCGTGTGAGGCCTGCTGCTCTCAGGTCCTTGCTGGGAGCTTCAGCAAGAGCACTCTGGAGCTCGCCGACCAAAGAATTGTGAGCCCCCCACCCCCCCCCCCCCGGCCTCAAGTGAAAGTCCAGATTTCCCCCGTCAGTAACACCTCGGAGTGCCATAGGAGCGAAGAAGCATGCGTTAACGGGATGCTTCAACGGTGCTAGGGATTTATTTCACGAGACACTGTGCACTCACGTTCGTTGTAACAGCTGTCAAAGGGCACTGTATGCCTTCCAAGTCCTCTGTTGCGTTTGAGCCACAGGAAGTGCATGCATTCGTCTCATTAAGCTCCGTGAACGGGCAACGATGATGGCGAAGCGCTGCCCTGTTCGCTCGAAAGCTCTCGTTCGTACGGCCTCCCAACGGCCTCAGGGTACGCAGTTCTAAACAGCCTTACATTCCACGCTGGTGTGCCCCCAATTAGGAATTTGGGCTCTTCTGTGAGACACCCACGTGCGTCCCAAATGAAACCGGGGGGCTCCCCCAGGACGTCTGCGTACGGCAGTCGGTTGCCAGCTGTTTGCTTCCAGCCGGAGAAAGAAAAAGAGGACAGCTTTCCCAGGGACAAGTCTGGACCCTTGGGACCATCCAGAGTCACCAAAGCCTAAACTTTGCACGGCCTGGGGAACGCTCTTCCTCATGTCCGGCAATCCCCACGTCAAAACCTTTCTCAGCAGAGGCAGGCACTCTCTCCCTTGTACTAGATAGCTCGGCAGAGCCTTCCGAGAAACATGCTGCGTCATTCAGCTTGAACGTGGGACGCGGAGGGGAGAGTACGCTTTCCCCCCGTTTGGAGGCGCCTTGCGCTTGGCTTCAAAGCTGCCTGAACAGCACTAGCGGCCCGACGTCTCTGCACGGCAGGATTGTCGTTGTGGGCCGAGGCTGCGTGTTCTCTCAAAGCGAAAACCGTGCTGGCCATCCCTTTCTAGGAACTCCTCCCACGGCACCACATGTTCCGCTCCGGCCGAACGAAAGGTGACCTCAGGCCTCAAGGTAAGTTCCAGTGTTTCACGTCGGGGGAGTTGGGTGTGCAGTGGCTTCCATGAGGCCATACTCCACCACGGAGTGCCTTAACTCTGCGACGCTCCTGGGGGCACACAGGATAGGAGCTCGTTCGCCAAGGTCGCAGGATGACTTCTCTCCGTGCCGCAACGGCGGCTCCCGGCTTCTGAGGAACCTTAGCCTCCACAGGGCCCTGGAGAAAGCTCTTCACGTTCATAGCAAGGGCAACGTACTGCTCTCTGGCTTGCCTGCCTTGAGTGCCCCAGTCGTCAAAGAGCCTCGCGAAGGCCGTGCTGCGCAGACTCCCTGTGCCAGTCGCACGGCCTCCTTGACTGAAAGAGAACTGCAGTGCCAAAAGGCACCGTGCTGACGACTGGCTCCAGGAGGAGACTCGGGGCAGCACTCTCACAGAAGCGAAAGCTAGGCCGTGGGCCCAGCCTGAGGACCAGCACGTTTTCCACACTTAACACAGCTAAGGCATGAGCCAGACGACAGCCTTGGTCACTGAGGCCTATCTAAGGTACTGCCATACTTACCCAGTAGATCCCACGCAGAGGTCCCTGTGCCCGAAAGGGCCTCCATGGAAGGGCCCTGTTCCTCCCGTGTGTTTCCTTGAGGTAATCAGAAACCACTGAGGATAACTACGTGAGCTCGGCTTTGAAACTGGGCGACCCTGGGCAAACCTTATTCCCCTCCGTGGTAGACGAGACAGTCGCGGGTCCTAAGCTGCCTGAAGCACACCCCTCGCGCCCACCTTCTCTTTGCTGCCGGAAGGCCTCACATAAGAGGCCTGAGTTGACTCGTGACGGAAGCCGTCTGAGTGTACTCGTGTGAGGCCTGCTGCTCTCAGGTCCTTGCTGGGAGCTTCAGCAAGAGCACTCTGGAGCTCGCCGACCAAAGAATTGTGAGCCCCCCACCCCCCCCCCCCCGGCCTCAAGTGAAAGTCCAGATTTCCCCCGTCAGTAACACCTCGGAGTGCCATAGGAGCGAAGAAGCATGCGTTAACGGGATGCTTCAACGGTGCTAGGGATTTATTTCACGAGACACTGTGCACTCACGTTCGTTGTAACAGCTGTCAAAGGGCACTGTATGCCTTCCAAGTCCTCTGTTGCGTTTGAGCCACAGGAAGTGCATGCATTCGTCTCATTAAGCTCCGTGAACGGGCAACGATGATGGCGAAGCGCTGCCCTGTTCGCTCGAAAGCTCTCGTTCGTACGGCCTCCCAACGGCCTCAGGGTACGCAGTTCTAAACAGCCTTACATTCCACGCTGGTGTGCCCCCAATTAGGAATTTGGGCTCTTCTGTGAGACACCCACGTGCGTCCCAAATGAAACCGGGGGGCTCCCCCAGGACGTCTGCGTACGGCAGTCGGTTGCCAGCTGTTTGCTTCCAGCCGGAGAAAGAAAAAGAGGACAGCTTTCCCAGGGACAAGTCTGGACCCTTGGGACCATCCAGAGTCACCAAAGCCTAAACTTTGCACGGCCTGGGGAACGCTCTTCCTCATGTCCGGCAATCCCCACGTCAAAACCTTTCTCAGCAGAGGCAGGCACTCTCTCCCTTGTACTAGATAGCTCGGCAGAGCCTTCCGAGAAACATGCTGCGTCATTCAGCTTGAACGTGGGACGCGGAGGGGAGAGTACGCTTTCCCCCCGTTTGGAGGCGCCTTGCGCTTGGCTTCAAAGCTGCCTGAACAGCACTAGCGGCCCGACGTCTCTGCACGGCAGGATTGTCGTTGTGGGCCGAGGCTGCGTGTTCTCTCAAAGCGAAAACCGTGCTGGCCATCCCTTTCTAGGAACTCCTCCCACGGCACCACATGTTCCGCTCCGGCCGAACGAAAGGTGACCTCAGGCCTCAAGGTAAGTTCCAGTGTTTCACGTCGGGGGAGTTGGGTGTGCAGTGGCTTCCATGAGGCCATACTCCACCACGGAGTGCCTTAACTCTGCGACGCTCCTGGGGGCACACAGGATAGGAGCTCGTTCGCCAAGGTCGCAGGATGACTTCTCTCCGTGCCGCAACGGCGGCTCCCGGCTTCTGAGGAACCTTAGCCTCCACAGGGCCCTGGAGAAAGCTCTTCACGTTCATAGCAAGGGCAACGTACTGCTCTCTGGCTTGCCTGCCTTGAGTGCCCCAGTCGTCAAAGAGCCTCGCGAAGGCCGTGCTGCGCAGACTCCCTGTGCCAGTCGCACGGCCTCCTTGACTGAAAGAGAACTGCAGTGCCAAAAGGCACCGTGCTGACGACTGGCTCCAGGAGGAGACTCGGGGCAGCACTCTCACAGAAGCGAAAGCTAGGCCGTGGGCCCAGCCTGAGGACCAGCACGTTTTCCACACTTAACACAGCTAAGGCATGAGCCAGACGACAGCCTTGGTCACTGAGGCCTATCTAAGGTACTGCCATACTTACCCAGTAGATCCCACGCAGAGGTCCCTGTGCCCGAAAGGGCCTCCATGGAAGGGCCCTGTTCCTCCCGTGTGTTTCCTTGAGGTAATCAGAAACCACTGAGGATACCTACGTGAGCTCGGCTTTGAAACTGGGCGACCCTGGGCAAACCTTATTCCCCTCCGTGGTAGACGAGACAGTCCGCGGGTCCTAAGCTGCCTGAAGCACACCCCTCGCGCCCACCTTCTCTTTGCTGCCGGAAGGCCTCACATAAGAGGCCTGAGTTGACTCGTGACGGAAGCCGTCTGAGTGTACTCGTGTGAGGCCTGCTGCTCTCAGGTCCTTGCTGGGAGCTTCAGCAAGAGCACTCTGGAGCTCGCCGACCAAAGAATTGTGAGCCCCCCACCCCCCCCCCCCGGCCTCAAGTGAAAGTCCAGATTTCCCCCGTCAGTAACACCTCGGAGTGCCATAGGAGCGAAGAAGCATGCGTTAACGGGATGCTTCAACGGTGCTAGGGATTTATTTCACGAGACACTGTGCACTCACGTTCGTTGTAACAGCTGTCAAAGGGCACTGTATGCCTTCCAAGTCCTCTGTTGCGTTTGAGCCACAGGAAGTGCATGCATTCGTCTCATTAAGCTCCGTGAACGGGCAACGATGATGGCGAAGCGCTGCCCTGTTCGCTCGAAAGCTCTCGTTCGTACGGCCTCCCAACGGCCTCAGGGTACGCAGTTCTAAACAGCCTTACATTCCACGCTGGTGTGCCCCCAATTAGGAATTTGGGCTCTTCTGTGAGACACCCACGTGCGTCCCAAATGAAACCGGGGGGCTCCCCCAGGACGTCTGCGTACGGCAGTCGGTTGCCAGCTGTTTGCTTCCAGCCGGAGAAAGAAAAAGAGGACAGCTTTCCCAGGGACAAGTCTGGACCCTTGGGACCATCCAGAGTCACCAAAGCCTAAACTTTGCACGGCCTGGGGAACGCTCTTCCTCATGTCCGGCAATCCCCACGTCAAAACCTTTCTCAGCAGAGGCAGGCACTCTCTCCCTTGTACTAGATAGCTCGGCAGAGCCTTCCGAGAAACATGCTGCGTCATTCAGCTTGAACGTGGGACGCGGAGGGGAGAGTACGCTTTCCCCCCGTTTGGAGGCGCCTTGCGCTTGGCTTCAAAGCTGCCTGAACAGCACTAGCGGCCCGACGTCTCTGCACGGCAGGATTGTCGTTGTGGGCCGAGGCTGCGTGTTCTCTCAAAGCGAAAACCGTGCTGGCCATCCCTTTCTAGGAACTCCTCCCACGGCACCACATGTTCCGCTCCGGCCGAACGAAAGGTGACCTCAGGCCTCAAGGTAAGTTCCAGTGTTTCACGTCGGGGGAGTTGGGTGTGCAGTGGCTTCCATGAGGCCATACTCCACCACGGAGTGCCTTAACTCTGCGACGCTCCTGGGGGCACACAGGATAGGAGCTCGTTCGCCAAGGTCGCAGGATGACTTCTCTCCGTGCCGCAACGGCGGCTCCCGGCTTCTGAGGAACCTTAGCCTCCACAGGGCCCTGGAGAAAGCTCTTCACGTTCATAGCAAGGGCAACGTACTGCTCTCTGGCTTGCCTGCCTTGAGTGCCCCAGTCGTCAAAGAGCCTCGCGAAGGCCGTGCTGCGCAGACTCCCTGTGCCAGTCGCACGGCCTCCTTGACTGAAAGAGAACTGCAGTGCCAAAAGGCACCGTGCTGACGACTGGCTCCAGGAGGAGACTCGGGGCAGCACTCTCACAGAAGCGAAAGCTAGGCCGTGGGCCCAGCCTGAGGACCAGCACGTTTTCCACACTTAACACAGCTAAGGCATGAGCCAGACGACAGCCTTGGTCACTGAGGCCTATCTAAGGTACTGCCATACTTACCCAGTAGATCCCACGCAGAGGTCCCTGTGCCCGAAAGGGCCTCCATGGAAGGGCCCTGTTCCTCCCGTGTGTTTCCTTGAGGTAATCAGAAACCACTGAGGATAACTACGTGAGCTCGGCTTTGAAACTGGGCGACCCTGGGCAAACCTTATTCCCCTCCGTGGTAGACGAGACAGTCGCGGGTCCTAAGCTGCCTGAAGCACACCCCTCGCGCCCACCTTCTCTTTGCTGCCGGAAGGCCTCACATAAGAGGCCTGAGTTGACTCGTGACGGAAGCCGTCTGAGTGTACTCGTGTGAGGCCTGCTGCTCTCAGGTCCTTGCTGGGAGCTTCAGCAAGAGCACTCTGGAGCTCGCCGACCAAAGAATTGTGAGCCCCCCACCCCCCCCCCCCGGCCTCAAGTGAAAGTCCAGATTTCCCCCGTCAGTAACACCTCGGAGTGCCATAGGAGCGAAGAAGCATGCGTTAACGGGATGCTTCAACGGTGCTAGGGATTTATTTCACGAGACACTGTGCACTCACGTTCGTTGTAACAGCTGTCAAAGGGCACTGTATGCCTTCCAAGTCCTCTGTTGCGTTTGAGCCACAGGAAGTGCATGCATTCGTCTCATTAAGCTCCGTGAACGGGCAACGATGATGGCGAAGCGCTGCCCTGTTCGCTCGAAAGCTCTCGTTCGTACGGCCTCCCAACGGCCTCAGGGTACGCAGTTCTAAACAGCCTTACATTCCACGCTGGTGTGCCCCCAATTAGGAATTTGGGCTCTTCTGTGAGACACCCACGTGCGTCCCAAATGAAACCGGGGGGCTC
This sequence comes from Leucopleurus acutus, assembly GCF_964270905.1. Classification (NCBI taxonomy): domain Eukaryota; kingdom Metazoa; phylum Chordata; class Mammalia; order Artiodactyla; family Delphinidae; genus Leucopleurus; species Leucopleurus acutus. The sequence goes on along the minus strand of NW_028138575.1, from coordinate 1,795 downwards.
CCCCAGGACGTCTGCGTACGGCAGTCGGTTGCCAGCTGTTTGCTTCCAGCCGGAGAAAGAAAAAGAGGACAGCTTTCCCAGGGACAAGTCTGGACCCTTGGGACCATCCAGAGTCACCAAAGCCTAAACTTTGCACGGCCTGGGGAACGCTCTTCCTCATGTCCGGCAATCCCCACGTCAAAACCTTTCTCAGCAGAGGCAGGCACTCTCTCCCTTGTACTAGATAGCTCGGCAGAGCCTTCCGAGAAACATGCTGCGTCATTCAGCTTGAACGTGGGACGCGGAGGGGAGAGTACGCTTTCCCCCCGTTTGGAGGCGCCTTGCGCTTGGCTTCAAAGCTGCCTGAACAGCACTAGCGGCCCGACGTCTCTGCACGGCAGGATTGTCGTTGTGGGCCGAGGCTGCGTGTTCTCTCAAAGCGAAAACCGTGCTGGCCATCCCTTTCTAGGAACTCCTCCCACGGCACCACATGTTCCGCTCCGGCCGAACGAAAGGTGACCTCAGGCCTCAAGGTAAGTTCCAGTGTTTCACGTCGGGGGAGTTGGGTGTGCAGTGGCTTCCATGAGGCCATACTCCACCACGGAGTGCCTTAACTCTGCGACGCTCCTGGGGGCACACAGGATAGGAGCTCGTTCGCCAAGGTCGCAGGATGACTTCTCTCCGTGCCGCAACGGCGGCTCCCGGCTTCTGAGGAACCTTAGCCTCCACAGGGCCCTGGAGAAAGCTCTTCACGTTCATAGCAAGGGCAACGTACTGCTCTCTGGCTTGCCTGCCTTGAGTGCCCCAGTCGTCAAAGAGCCTCGCGAAGGCCGTGCTGCGCAGACTCCCTGTGCCAGTCGCACGGCCTCCTTGACTGAAAGAGAACTGCAGTGCCAAAAGGCACCGTGCTGACGACTGGCTCCAGGAGGAGACTCGGGGCAGCACTCTCACAGAAGCGAAAGCTAGGCCGTGGGCCCAGCCTGAGGACCAGCACGTTTTCCACACTTAACACAGCTAAGGCATGAGCCAGACGACAGCCTTGGTCACTGAGGCCTATCTAAGGTACTGCCATACTTACCCAGTAGATCCCACGCAGAGGTCCCTGTGCCCGAAAGGGCCTCCATGGAAGGGCCCTGTTCCTCCCGTGTGTTTCCTTGAGGTAATCAGAAACCACTGAGGATAACTACGTGAGCTCGGCTTTGAAACTGGGCGACCCTGGGCAAACCTTATTCCCCTCCGTGGTAGACGAGACAGTCGCGGGTCCTAAGCTGCCTGAAGCACACCCCTCGCGCCCACCTTCTCTTTGCTGCCGGAAGGCCTCACATAAGAGGCCTGAGTTGACTCGTGACGGAAGCCGTCTGAGTGTACTCGTGTGAGGCCTGCTGCTCTCAGGTCCTTGCTGGGAGCTTCAGCAAGAGCACTCTGGAGCTCGCCGACCAAAGAATTGTGAGCCCCCCACCCCCCCCCCCCCGGCCTCAAGTGAAAGTCCAGATTTCCCCCGTCAGTAACACCTCGGAGTGCCATAGGAGCGAAGAAGCATGCGTTAACGGGATGCTTCAACGGTGCTAGGGATTTATTTCACGAGACACTGTGCACTCACGTTCGTTGTAACAGCTGTCAAAGGGCACTGTATGCCTTCCAAGTCCTCTGTTGCGTTTGAGCCACAGGAAGTGCATGCATTCGTCTCATTAAGCTCCGTGAACGGGCAACGATGATGGCGAAGCGCTGCCCTGTTCGCTCGAAAGCTCTCGTTCGTACGGCCTCCCAACGGCCTCAGGGTACGCAGTTCTAAACAGCCTTACATTCCACGTGGTGT
>NW_028138576.1:42500-46320 GCF_964270905.1 Leucopleurus acutus | reverse complement strand
CAATCGTCTGTGCCCATTTTTAGCCTGTCCCTCGTTTTCTTTCTTTTCCATTGAGAAGTGACCACCTTTAGGACTAAAATCTCTTTCTCCTTCCCCCAAACATTATCTGCGTATCTTCTACTTTGCCTCCCCACTCCCCCAAAAAAGTCCTCTTCCTACCATGAGGATGGCGACATCAGGTAGCTTGGACCACACACGTTCCGTTCCTTCTTTAGAATGCCTCGTCCTTGGACACTGTCTGTTTTTTTTTTTTTTTTTTCTTCAGTCAGTGAAAGTAAGGAAGCCAACCACAGTGAACAGTGTGAACATGGAATACTTTGTAGAAGTCTAGGCTCCTACCGAGTACACTCTTTCCCTAAAGCACAAGATCTATCTAGGCATGGAACCAAACACGCTCAGTCTCTCCTCCGTAAAAGGTCCAAAGCAGGGAGACCCTTAGACTTGTGGAGCCGTGAACATTTCAGTATTTTATCTTATGTGGAGGTGATGTAGACACTCGCTGAGATTTCACCCTGCCAATGGCACTTAGCCAACCTCTAAGCCTAGAGATGACCAGAGATGTGGGAAAGTCTTGAAGTCGGCCTATGGAAAACGATCATTGGGGGGAGAGTTCCCCTTAAACATCCTTATCTCGTTAACATCTATGCCCTCTATTCGTTATGAGCAGTCCTACTCAGATGATTCGTGAACATTTCACGAGACATGAGGGCGGTTCATTTCGTCATGATGTCTACACCTCCCGCCCCCCTCCCCTTTCACGTGAGAGATTTTCTTCCTGATTTCAGAGGGGAGAAGTAAAAGAGAGTCAGAGTGTCCCTCTCGTGGTGTTGTCAGTCTAATTCCAAAACTTCTCTATGCCACGGAGGCACGTTTGGGGGCGGCCTACTCAGGGCCCCAAGACTTTCAAAGTCAAACTCAAGGAGGACGTAAATGTACTTCATGCCACCGAACCCGAACCCAAACCGGTGAACCCGATGGCTTACTAGGAGATGACGTGTCATTGGCCCACCCATTTAAGACACGGAACCAGACACCCTCTCCTCGATGACTCGGAGCAAGTGAGTTCCTGGGGGTGGGGTGGGGTGGGGTGGGGTGGGGTGGGGTGGGGAGGGTGTCTGTCGGAGAGGGTCCTCTGGTCCAGGTGGGTCCATAAGCACTGCACATGACAGTAGGTGTTCATGGTGTTCTTGGGAAGGAAAGGCAGGGAGAATTTTATTTTGAAAAGCTTATCTTCTCACAGCATTTACACTATGAACGATGATGCAACTTCACTGGGGGCGTGCGGGGTCAGTGAAGGCCAGGGAGCCTGGCAACATAGAAGAGCCACGGAGGCTGGCTGTGTGTGACCCCAAGGATGTCCGGCGACTCCTCCCACTTGGGGTGGGGGGTGGGGGGCGGGGGTGGAAGCGGGGGGCGAGATTCCTGTGTGTCTGTCTGCATTCATCAGTCGTGGGAGAGGAAAAACGACGTTCCCTCGACGATCCTTCTGAGTTCTTGCCTGAGAGGCCCCTGTCCCCAAAAGACAGCTCGAGAAGAGAGCGACCCACGGCTGAGGAACGCGTGCACCGTGACCCCCACGCAGGAGAAGCCCAAGCCAGGAGTCACTCGAAAGGGCGGGCTCTGAGTTTGAGCTTCTTCTCGAGGAAGATCTTGGTCCTCCTTTCAGGTCAGGAAGAAGAGGGAGAGGCAGAGCGGCAGAGCGTCCTCGTCGCCCACCCGTCGTTTCTGAAGCGCCTTCAATTCGAACTCAACTCATCTGTGTGCCAAAGCGGTCCATTTCGGGGTGGTTTGCCCTATTCCGGTTCCCTCCCCGCACGGAGAAAAATGTTCTGTCCCGATTCACTGAAATGCTCCCAAAGGGCCTTGGTGTGAGGCAGCGGACCTATGCCCATCCTGCCTCCTCTTGAAATCATTTCTACCGATACAGAAGAAGAGACACCACCCCCACCCACCATGGCCTGCCAAAGGCAGTGCAGCAGCTATCCCTGTGGGAGTGGGATCCGGTAGCACGCGAACATCAGTCCAACATCCCTTCCATCTCCATGAGTTCTCATGGAAAATGAGGATGTCCCATGACCGGGGATGGGGGGGAGTGGGGATGGGTGAGGGAGAGGGAGACAGAAAGCGAGGAAGGGAGAACGTGGAGGAGAGGCCAGGAGAGGGAGAGAGAGGAAAAAGAGGGAGGGAGGGAGGGAGGGAGGGAGGGAGGGAGGGAGAGACAGAGAGGGAGAGACAGGGAGGGACAGGGAGGGACAGGGAGGGAGAGACGGGGGGGGGGGTGTGGAGAGAGACAGAGACAGAGACAGAGAGAGACGAGAGGCAGAGAGACAGAGAGGGAGACAGAGAGAAAGAAAGAGAGGAGGCGGGAAGAAAGAGATAAAGTGGGGGAGGAAGAGCAGGGGTGGGGGAGAGCGCGAGCGCGCGCGCGCGCGCGCGAGAGAGAGAAAGAGAGAGAGAGAGAGAGAGAGAGAGAGAGAGAGAGAGAGAGAGAGACCGGGAGAAAGAAAGAGACAGCGAGTGGCAGAGACAGAGGCGGAGAGTGAGCGACAGGGAGCCAGGTAAAGGACACAGTGCTTGGGTATCTTCTGAGTGTTCGCACGTGTTTTCTGAGCTATGGAGATCAACGTCAGTCCCATGAGAAGAAGAGAATGTGCCAGCCCCAGCCAGCACTGCTTGTCTTTTGGCAGAGATGAGAGTTTTCTAAGTTCGGGGCCCCCAGTGAGGGAAGCCGCCCCTTGTGTTCTGCCCGTGACCCTGGTCGGGATGGATGGAGGACGAGGCGACGTGGTTGGGGCTTTCCCCCCTCCCCGCACCCCCCCCCCCAAGTCGGGAACCTCTCTTTCTACCTCTTTGCACACTCCATTCATTCTGAGACCACCGTTGGCATAGTCCTTTCCATGTTAAACATGATACGCCCTTGCCAAGAGACCCAAGTTCTGGAACCTCCAATGGATCTCTCCTGTATGCGTGGACAAGATCTCTCCAGTCCATCCCGTCAGATGAATGATTCTCAATGATCCTGAAAAACATGGATGAGGGCTAGCGTGGCTAAGGGCTTCCCTGGCGGTCTAGTGGTTAGGTTAGGTCTCCATCCTTCCACTGCACGGAATTGAATGAATGAGTGAGTGAGTGAGTGAGTGAGTGAGTGAGTGAGTGAATGAATGAATGAATGAATGAATGAATGAGTTTTAAAAGCGTTCATTAAAAAAGAACAAAAATAGAGTGGCTACCATCTCTCTCCCCCCTCCCTGGCCTCCGGCCCACGATCTAGAATCCCCTGCCCTCCTTGCTCCCAGTCAAATACCTCCGTCACTCAGAGGTTGGCCCCGCCCACCCAGCCGGCCCAGCCATCTGGTCGACCTCTTTGGACCGTATAAAAAGCGACCGACCGGCAGGTGGCGCCCGACAACGGGCAGTCGAGTGAGCGGGCCGCATCGGGATCGGGATCGGGATCGGGATCGGGAGCAGCGGGGCGGCGGGGCGGCGGGGCGGCGGGGACACGATGACGAACCCGATCCTCCTGGTGCGCATTTCACCGCTCAGCGACGGCCGCGGACGGGGCACTGGGGACCTGGGGACACCGGGGGCCGGGGACCGGGGACCGCGGACCGCGGACCCGGAAGCATTTTTCTCCAACGTCCCTGCGATTCCACGGAAGGTTGACAGCGGCAGGGCGGCCTCAGCCGTCACGAGTACGCCGAGGATTTAGAACTCGGAGCTAAGAATTTCCTTTGGCCGTTCCCCGTTGTCGTTTTCCCCTCGCTGCCGCCGCCACGAAGGAACATTCACCGGTGGGGAAGAATAAAAATAGCGTAACGAA
>NW_028138576.1:27500-30000 GCF_964270905.1 Leucopleurus acutus | reverse complement strand
CCGCGGCGGCCGCGGCGGGCGACACCCTCACGTGGGCGAGGCCGGCTCGATCCCAGACGGGGAAGGGGGCACGGAGGGCTGGGGGCCGGGGAGGGCCGGCGGCCACGGGGAGGGGACGGCACGCGCACACACGGCGGCGAGGGCCGCGGGGCAGGGGCGCAGGGGCGCCCGCCCAGGGACGGGAAGGGCCGAGGCACGACCGGGCCCGCCAGGGAAACGAGCGCGGGGTCCCACCGCCACACACACGAGGGCGGTCCCACGACGCCTGGGACGCCGGCCGGCCCCGGCCACCCCGGGGTCTCCCACGACCCGGCCCCGCCGCCGGGGCCCGTGTGCGACGGTTTTCCCCCCGCGTGACACGGAGGGACCCGTCCGCCCAAACTCAACCTCCTCCGTCCTTCGCCACATCCGCCTTCATCTGAGTCCGACCCCCGGGGCTCGCGCCCCAGGGAAACGCTCCCGAGCGAGGCGACCCGCACCGTGCCCACACACCGCCCCCGGCCGCGACTCGCGGCGAGGGCAGGCGCGACGGGCTCCTCGCGGCTGCGGGACTGGGGAGTCGGGACGCCCGTGCGTCCCCGAACCCCACCTCGGGCTCGCCACCGCGCGGGTCAGTCACCGCACGCGCACGCGCACACACGGCCCCGCGCCGGACGCCGGCCTGGCGGGACCCTCCCCCGACTCAGAGGGGGGAGGCGCGGGCCGCGGTAGACAAAGAGCGGCGCTCGGCCCCACCGCGGGGCCGGCGCAAGCCCTCCCGCGAGGGCGAGGGCCTCTGCCGCCCACGTGGCTCTGGCGGTGGCCACCGTGGCCACCGCACGCTCGGGAGGGGCAGCGGCTGGGGGGTCCGGTACCCCAAGGCTCCCTCTCGGATCGCTAGAGAAGGCTTTCTCACCGAGGGTGCGTCATCCCCCACCCATCGTCTCTGCCCTTCGGGCCCACGGAGGCGCTCCACGAGCCACCAAGTCCACGACTGGCCGTGGGAGGGGTGGGGGGGGTCTGCGGTATGGGTAAGCACACGGCCCACTGGAGCGTTCGCGGCCACAGCCTCGGGGGCACAGCCTCTGCCGCCCCCCAGGCTCGTCCACCGGGCTCCGGAAGGGGGGAGCACGCCCGAGAAGCGCGACAGACGCCCCCCCTTCTCGCAGGCCCCGGCCCGACACGATCGCACCCACGCCCCTGTGCGACTCCCCCCACACACGCAAGTGGGGGGCGGCGGCACACGCGGCGTCGGCCCGGCCACGAAGTCAGTCCCCCCACGGCACACCGTGGGAGGACGATGGCGACGAGGCGGCAGGCCCCCGTCCCCCACCGAAGCAGAGAAACAGAGGCAAGCCCCCGCGCCCTTTACCGTCTCGACCCCCCCCGCGAGAGCCACTCACGGGACACACCACCGCGGCGGAGACCCCGAGGAGCACGCTGGGAAAAGGGAACGACACCACCGCTCGGCCTCGCGCGCCTGAGGGACGACCTGGAGCGCTCCAGGGGCACCACAGAGGACCGAGCAAGTCACGCTCACGCGCCGGCAGCGGGCGCGCGGCGCAGCGGCGGGACGGCCCCCACTGACGCGGGGAGGACCGCCCGCGAGGCACACGCCAAGGAGGCGAAGCGAGAGCGTCTGCTGCGTCCGAGGACCACGGCCCCGCCCACGCCGTGAGGCAGGAGGCGGGAGACCGCAGGCCAGGGCCGGAGACCACCACCCCTGCCTCCCACACACCCCTCGGCAGGCCGGGCAGGGCGTGACAAGAGAGGCGAGGGGCCCGCGGACAGAACGAGAAGAGCGGTCCCGTTCGCCAAGAACGTCCGTCCCTCGTCTGGCGCGACTTAAGGCCCGGCCCAGGAGAGCGCGACATCACCACATCGATCAGTCAATCCAGAGAGCCAGGGGCCACGAGGGCCCCGAGGGGGGAGGGCCACGGCGAGGACCCTCACCGGAGGAGCCTGCTTCAGCCTCAGCCGGCACCCAGCCCCCCCCTTCTCTCTCTGCCTTCTCGGGCAACAGTGGCCGACGACCCCGCGAGGAGAACGCCTGACACGTGGCACGGAGCCTGCGGGGTGGGGTCGTCTCAGCCAACCCCCGGGTGCCTGCGGCGGGGAAGGGGAGTCACACGGGGTAGAAGACCCACGCACCACCTCGCCCCGCCGCCCTCGGGTGAGCCAGAGACCGGAGGCGGCACCGCGGGTCGGGTCAGCCGGGCGCACACACGAGAGCCGGCGCGCAGGCCCAAGCGGGCGGCTCAAGCGGCAAGGGCCGGTTCGGGCGCCAGACGGCGGTCCAAAGCCCAGCGCCCCGCGCGCGTCCAGAGTCCCAGAACCCCCAGCGAGACACGCCAGAGGAGACCGTGTCAGCACCTATCTGGTGGTAAAAAAGGCCCATTTCAGGCGAAAAAAATCACGGCGCCCGGCAGCGGGGCCCATCCACGAACCTCGGGGGCGCTCCCCGGACCTCGGCCCGGCTACCTCTCCCCAACACTTCCCCATCCACAGCAGCCCCGGAGCT
>NW_028138576.1:12500-20000 GCF_964270905.1 Leucopleurus acutus | reverse complement strand
TTCTTGGCAGTGAGGAATAAAACCGCCACCGTCAAGGTCCGCATGCAGGTTTCTGCGTGGACCTCAGCCGTTCGACTCCCCGCGTCACCTCGGGTCCATTCATAGCAAGGAGTCCTCCGAGGGCCGGGTCTTACGGTGAGAGCGTGTTTGGCTGTGAAAAACACCACCCCTGTTCACAGAGTTCCCAAAGACGGGGGGGTGGGGGGTGGGGGGGTTGGGATGGGGGTCGGGGTGGAGCTGAGGAGGGCACGGCACGTCAGCATACCGAAGCGTCCGGAACCCCGAGGAGGCGGGCAAGGAAGGAAGATGTCCCCGGGACAAAACCTTCCCTCCCCGTCCTTAGGGTCGATGGCTGGACCTGAGAATTCCATGGACACGAGACGGATTTGTGAAACCAGAATTCCAAGAAAGGGGACCTGGCTGGCCGAGACCCCAAAATGAGTCTCTTTGGGGTTTGTTAGGGTGGCAGGCCAGGAGACACCCACCGTGTTCCACCCGACTCCCAAATGGGGCGAGTTTATCGAAGAAAAAAAAAAAAAAGCCAAACCAAAAGCAAACACACACGCAGACAGAAACCCCACCAAAACACACACACACACACACACACACACACACACACACACACACACACACACACACACACACACCCCTCTGGGTGCGCTATCTGCTGTCCACGATTTCCTGTGCCTTTTGGACATGGCTGATAGGGATGGGCATGAAACGGCAGGACAGCAAGCTGGCATCTCGGCCGGCCTAGAGAAGTTTCCCGAGTGAAGTATCAGAACCAGGGCGGGGTGGGGATGGGGGGCGCAGAGAGAGGCGGGGAAGGGGGGCCCACGTCACCTGGGAGAGAAGCGGGGGGAGGGGGGCGCTGACCGACCTCGGTTCACCCCGTCCCCCTCCGGCCGAGAACCTGCCTTCGCTTCCTGCCCTCAGGTGTGTGAGAGGAGCAGGTTTCTTTCCCATAACTACCAACACATCATTTCAGTCTTGTTTGTGGGTTTCTTTTTGTGTGTTCGTTTTCTGGACGAGGCCAAAGAACCCTTCCAGTGAGTGGAGGCGTGTGTACAAAGGAGGATCTGACAGGACGGGAGGGTGCGGGTCAGTCCCTGTGCCAAGAAACCCAGAGAATCTGTCGTAGCTGAGGCTCGGGCCTTTTGCAGAAATAGGCCAAGAGAGTTCAGAGTTGATCCTTCACTGCCAAAGAGTCATCACAGCAGTTTCCTGGAAGGGATTGTGTTGCAGGAGCCAGCGTGGTGGCCCTCAGGCCTCAGGCCTCAGGCCTCAGCCCGGCAGGCAGGCAGGCAGGCAGGCAGGCAGGCAGGCAGGCAGGCAGGCAGGCAGCGGCTATTGTCTGTTGGTCCCGCCCCCACCCCCACCCCCACCCCCGTTCCTTCTCCAGAGCTCCTTCCTAAGTCCCCTGGACTGACCTTTGCCAGGAGCGGGGGAGGGGAGGGGAGGTCCGGACGATTCATTCGGCAGGGCCTCGTTCAATCGCTCCATTCAAATGCAGAAAGCTCTCCGGCCAAGTCGGAGCCTTTGACTTTGCCTCGAGCTTCTCTTTAATGAATGGCTCTGTCTTTTTTCTTTCCCCAATTTCCCCACCCTTAGGCTGTCCCCTCCAAACTGCAGGGAGGGAAGGAGGGAGAGAGGTAAGGGATGGGAGGAGGTTGTGTGAGAAACAGGCCTTTTTTTCCAGGCAAAAGATGTCCCCTCCTTTTCCTAACCCAGGAAACCCCACTACACCATTTGAGAATCATGGACATGCATGGAAGCAGATGTCTTCACTTGAGATCTTCCTCCGCAGGAGGACAGAAAGGCGGGCCAGTGTGTCCCTCTTGTGCTGCCCGGTTCTTAAGTCACTTGAATTCAAAATAATCAATAGAGCATGGAGGCAGATTTTGGGGCGGCCTACTCTGGAGCCCAAGAGTTCCCTCCTCTGAAAGTTCCTTGGAACATATTAAAGCTGAGCTGGTGACTCGTGTGTGTAGGGGTGTGTGTGTGTGTGTGTGTGTGTGTGTGTGTGTGTGTGTGTGAAGGAGATTTCTAGATGTCAGGGTCGAAGCAACTTTAGAAGTCTGAAACACCTCTGATGATGTCGTCGGGTGTTTGGTTCAAATTTCGGAGTGGCTCTCAAAGAAACAGGCACGAGGATTGTTTCCATAGGAGCCGTTGTGGCCGTTTCGTCAAGTTCTCTAGCTTCCGTTTGCAGAGCTTCAGGCAAAGGGCCATTTTAGTTCTCAGTGAGGCCAAGTCAAAAGGGTGGGAGAAAATGGCAAACGTTCATGGGGAGAGTCGTAGCCAGATATTGGAGGGAACTCAAAAAACTTCGGGATGCAGTCCAGTTTTCAGGTTAAGAACAACACCCTAAGGGAAACGAGTAGCTCCAGAACTTCATATCCACAAGTGAGTATCCCCGTTTTATGGAAACATAATTTTGGCCTCCAAGTAACGTATGCAAATAACTCGGTTGCCAAGGAAATAAGAAGCCTCACTGAGAGTTTCTGAATTAAGGAAGGTAGGGAGAAAAAGATCAGTGATTCCATCCTGCTGACAGAGGTATAAGTTACCAAATGGATGTCCATCTTTAAAAATAAAAAAAAGAAAAAAGAAAATTGGGTTTTGTTGGTTTGTTTCTGTTTTTCCTTGTCTCTGGAAAACAAAAGATTTAAGAATCAGTCCTAATCCCTCTATCTCTCTGTCTCTTCTTTCTCTCTGTCTCTCTCTGTCTCAGTGTCTCTGTCTCTCTCTGTCTCTGTCTCTGTCTCTGTCTCTGTCTCTCTCTCTCTCTCTCTCTCTCTCTCTCTCTCCCTCCTCTCTCTCTCTCTCTCCATATATACATATACATATATATATACATACATGTATATATATACATATACCTACATACGTGTGTGTGTGTGTGTGTGTGTGTGTGTGTGTGTGTATATATATATATATATATATATATAAATGTATTTTACGTAGGGTTTTTTTTTTTTTTCAGATTCTTTTCTCTCATAGGCTTATTACAAAGTATTGAGTAGAGTTTCCTGTGCTATATAGTAGGAGGCGCTTGCTTGTTGATTACCGATTTTATGTACAGTCATGTGTACATGTTCATCCCAACCCCCTAAGTTATCCCCCGCTTCCCCAATCCGTCCTACTTTACACAAGTAGTCATACACATTATCATCCTGTTCATCAGTTCATTCAACCCCGTGTAAGTCATCCTTGTTCTCCTTGGAGTCCAGTCTTTCCATCGGTTCTGCCGACCTTGCCTGATGATCGAGCGTGACTGGACGAGTGACGGTTCCAAAAAGTTTGCAAGAGCTTCTGTGAAGGATTGTAGGATTTGCCCAGCGAAGCGGGTGCCGTGATCTGATCACAGGGGAGGCTGTGGAAGGTAGACCCCAAGTGGCAAACACATTTTGTTTTTTTACCGGTCTCTGTGCCACGGTGAGGACATCAGGCTTGCAGTGAGTGAGGGAAGACTTCAACCCACACGGAAGACATACCTACGGCCACAAGAATGTTTGGATGACCCCTACTAAGTGGCAGTGGAATGAAGTCCAGTGGCTGGGGTTCAGAGGGTCCAGAGAGAGGAGGTTTTCTTTCCAGAGAGAAAAATAGTTCCCCCCCGCCCCCCTCCCCCCCCCCCCCCCAGGGTTACAAGCATGACAGGTCAGACGTTGCCGGTAGACTGTAGAAATCTTCCCGCCAATGTCTATGTACAATTGGGGTCATCTTCAAGGCACCATGGGTGGGTGAAGGAATGCAAGGTGGGGGGGTGGGGGTGGGGGAGGGGGGAGGTCGGCCAGGGAGTAACCAACCGGCCGGGCCGCCGTCTCCCGTCTGCCATAGCCCCGACCGGCTGTTGACAGGACAGAATGGACTCGATCCACGTGTGCCCCGCCACCCCCACCACCTTTCCACAGGCTGTTGTTGCTGCCTTGGCGTGAACGTCGGTTAGAACACCTCCCTGATACTGGGTTCCGTCCCTTTCGTGTGAGCCTCCATTTTGACGACGACAGACAACCCTTTATGCCAGGGCAGAGAAGACTTCCAGGAAGAAACATCCCATCATGTCTGGAACAGTTAGAACACATCGGTGTACAGACACAAGCCAAAGTAGACTTCACGTTGTTCCTTCCTCTTCGACGACGCTTCCCGTGTCATCGATGCTCTCCAAGAAACGTACTCAGTTTCATCTCTCTCGTTTCTCAGGAGAGAGAACACATTTTTGGGCTATTTCGAGGGCCCTCTCCTCCTGCATCCTAACTCAAAGTGCGTTCTAAGTCCAAAGGACTTCACCTGTCCTTCAACCGGGGGGCAAGTGTGTCCAAAATATCCAAAAGGTTGTAAAGCACTTAATCGGATATAGGTCACTGTGAAACAGTGCTTCGCTAGCCAGGTCACCGACATCCCAAGGAGAGACTTGCTAGGCAGAGAGAGAAGCTTCTTCTTCAGTTCCGAGCCACACCTGGTTCTTTGAATCTCGAGAGGACTAAGCTGATGTGAGTCCTCCGAGACCTGATAACGGCAACCTAGAAAATAAGTGATGACTTTTGACAAGGCATAAGCTTTTCTTTCTTGCTTCCTTTTTCCTTCCTTCCTTCCTTCCTTCCTTCCTTCCTTCCTTCCTTCCTTCCTTCCTTCCTTCCTTCCTTCCTTCCTTCCCTCCCTTCCTTCCCTCCCTTCTCTCCTTAAAGATAAAGGAAGAAACCTTTCCTAATCTAATCTGATCTCTCATGATGGACAGAGCAGACCGATGAAAGAAAAACCCAAACCCTAAACCCAAACCTTGTCCTTTTAACATAGAGAGACAACTAAATTCTATTTTTGCACATGTTTCACGTTGATACGAAAACTCATTTCTGTCTTTGAATCCATCCTCATCTTATCCAGTCAGTCCTGACCACGGATCCGATTCCTTTCCAAAGACCGTTTTCTTCACACACCTTTTCCAATCGTCTGTGCCCATTTTTAGCCTGTCCCTCGTTTTCTTTCTTTTCCATTGAGAAGTGACCACCTTTAGGACTAAAATCTCTTTCTCCTTCCCCCAAACATTATCTGCGTATCTTCTACTTTGCCTCCCCACTCCCCCAAAAAAGTCCTCTTCCTACCATGAGGATGGCGACATCAGGTAGCTTGGACCACACACGTTCCGTTCCTTCTTTAGAATGCCTCGTCCTTGGACACTGTCTGTTTTTTTTTTTTTTTTTTCTTCAGTCAGTGAAAGTAAGGAAGCCAACCACAGTGAACAGTGTGAACATGGAATACTTTGTAGAAGTCTAGGCTCCTACCGAGTACACTCTTTCCCTAAAGCACAAGATCTATCTAGGCATGGAACCAAACACGCTCAGTCTCTCCTCCGTAAAAGGTCCAAAGCAGGGAGACCCTTAGACTTGTGGAGCCGTGAACATTTCAGTATTTTATCTTATGTGGAGGTGATGTAGACACTCGCTGAGATTTCACCCTGCCAATGGCACTTAGCCAACCTCTAAGCCTAGAGATGACCAGAGATGTGGGAAAGTCTTGAAGTCGGCCTATGGAAAACGATCATTGGGGGGAGAGTTCCCCTTAAACATCCTTATCTCGTTAACATCTATGCCCTCTATTCGTTATGAGCAGTCCTACTCAGATGATTCGTGAACATTTCACGAGACATGAGGGCGGTTCATTTCGTCATGATGTCTACACCTCCCGCCCCCCTCCCCTTTCACGTGAGAGATTTTCTTCCTGATTTCAGAGGGGAGAAGTAAAAGAGAGTCAGAGTGTCCCTCTCGTGGTGTTGTCAGTCTAATTCCAAAACTTCTCTATGCCACGGAGGCACGTTTGGGGGCGGCCTACTCAGGGCCCCAAGACTTTCAAAGTCAAACTCAAGGAGGACGTAAATGTACTTCATGCCACCGAACCCGAACCCAAACCGGTGAACCCGATGGCTTACTAGGAGATGACGTGTCATTGGCCCACCCATTTAAGACACGGAACCAGACACCCTCTCCTCGATGACTCGGAGCAAGTGAGTTCCTGGGGGTGGGGTGGGGTGGGGTGGGGTGGGGTGGGGTGGGGAGGGTGTCTGTCGGAGAGGGTCCTCTGGTCCAGGTGGGTCCATAAGCACTGCACATGACAGTAGGTGTTCATGGTGTTCTTGGGAAGGAAAGGCAGGGAGAATTTTATTTTGAAAAGCTTATCTTCTCACAGCATTTACACTATGAACGATGATGCAACTTCACTGGGGGCGTGCGGGGTCAGTGAAGGCCAGGGAGCCTGGCAACATAGAAGAGCCACGGAGGCTGGCTGTGTGTGACCCCAAGGATGTCCGGCGACTCCTCCCACTTGGGGTGGGGGGTGGGGGGCGGGGGTGGAAGCGGGGGGCGAGATTCCTGTGTGTCTGTCTGCATTCATCAGTCGTGGGAGAGGAAAAACGACGTTCCCTCGACGATCCTTCTGAGTTCTTGCCTGAGAGGCCCCTGTCCCCAAAAGACAGCTCGAGAAGAGAGCGACCCACGGCTGAGGAACGCGTGCACCGTGACCCCCACGCAGGAGAAGCCCAAGCCAGGAGTCACTCGAAAGGGCGGGCTCTGAGTTTGAGCTTCTTCTCGAGGAAGATCTTGGTCCTCCTTTCAGGTCAGGAAGAAGAGGGAGAGGCAGAGCGGCAGAGCGTCCTCGTCGCCCACCCGTCGTTTCTGAAGCGCCTTCAATTCGAACTCAACTCATCTGTGTGCCAAAGCGGTCCATTTCGGGGTGGTTTGCCCTATTCCGGTTCCCTCCCCGCACGGAGAAAAATGTTCTGTCCCGATTCACTGAAATGCTCCCAAAGGGCCTTGGTGTGAGGCAGCGGACCTATGCCCATCCTGCCTCCTCTTGAAATCATTTCTACCGATACAGAAGAAGAGACACCACCCCCACCCACCATGGCCTGCCAAAGGCAGTGCAGCAGCTATCCCTGTGGGAGTGGGATCCGGTAGCACGCGAACATCAGTCCAACATCCCTTCCATCTCCATGAGTTCTCATGGAAAATGAGGATGTCCCATGACCGGGGATGGGGGGGAGTGGGGATGGGTGAGGGAGAGGGAGACAGAAAGCGAGGAAGGGAGAACGTGGAGGAGAGGCCAGGAGAGGGAGAGAGAGGAAAAAGAGGGAGGGAGGGAGGGAGGGAGGGAGGGAGGGAGGGAGAGACAGAGAGGGAGAGACAGGGAGGGACAGGGAGGGACAGGGAGGGAGAGACGGGGGGGGGGGTGTGGAGAGAGACAGAGACAGAGACAGAGAGAGACGAGAGGCAGAGAGACAGAGAGGGAGACAGAGAGAAAGAAAGAGAGGAGGCGGGAAGAAAGAGATAAAGTGGGGGAGGAAGAGCAGGGGTGGGGGAGAGCGCGAGCGCGCGCGCGCGCGCGCGAGAGAGAGAAAGAGAGAGAGAGAGAGAGAGAGAGAGAGAGAGAGAGAGAGAGAGAGACCGGGAGAAAGAAAGAGACAGCGAGTGGCAGAGACAGAGGCGGAGAGTGAGCGACAGGGAG
>NW_028138576.1:2500-5000 GCF_964270905.1 Leucopleurus acutus | reverse complement strand
GGGCGGGACGGGAGCACGAGCCGGCGGCCACGGGACGGACGGACGGACGGACGGGCGGGGCGGGGAGGCCGGGGGTGGCGGCCGGGAGACGCACGACACCCGAGCGCGCCGCAGAGCCGGCGCCGTCACGTCACGGAGGGGAGGACGGCAGACGACGGGGGTGGGGGCGGGGGGACGGGAGAGGACGACGAGGAGGACGAGGAGCGGGAGCAGCGGACGGGAGAGGGCGGCGGGCGGCGCGGAGGGCAAGGCGGTGGGGAGAAAACCCGGCGGTCGCCCCCCGACCGCCGGGCCCTCCTCCCCGCGCCTCCTTCCGCGACCGACTCCCAACCCTCTCTCGCTCTCCCCTCTCTCTCCCCCCCCGTCTCCGTTCTCCGCCTCTCCACCCCTCACGCCGCCGACGCCGCACAGCCTCCACGCAGCCGCGAGACGGCCCCGCCACGACGAGCGACGGACGGACGACGCCGTGCGCCCCCGCCGCCCACCACCGACAGGCGCCCACCGCCGGCCGGCTCGGGGAGCGTGCACGAAGCGCCGAGCGGCGCGGCCGCAGCCCGGGGGAAAGCGCGCGGCGGCAGGCGACGCCGCGGCGTCCCGCGGGTCGCCGCCGGGGCACGCATCCCCGGGGCGCGGCCGCGCACGCACGACCGGGCCTCGGCCCGAGACGCCCGCCCCGACACGGCGAGGCGAGGCGGCGGGGGCGGGCACGGACCCCGGACGCGCGGGTCGGGGCCCCGCGGAGGAGGCGGGCCGGACCTCGCCGGGACGCCGCCGGGGGCGGGCGGCGTACGACGGCGGAACGGACGCGGCCCAACCACCACCGCCGGCCCCGGCCGCGAGGGCGCGGGACCGTCCCCGCCCACCGACACCCCGGGGGTAGCGCCCAGAGACCGCTTGCGGCGCGAGGGCGCTTCCCGAAGGGGGACCGACCGCGGAGGCCACGCGGCCAGGGCCTCGTCGCGAGCTCTCTCTCTCTAACCCCTTTCTCTTTCCCGCTCGCGGGCAGCGCGCCCCCGTGGCCGGGGGGCGCCGCGTCTGCACTTAGGGGGACGGAGGGCCCCGGCGGGCCCTGCGAGCAAACCCCCAGCCGCGCCACCCCCGGGAAGGCGCGCGCACGCACGCACACCCCGGGGGGGGCGATTGATCGTCAAGCGACGCTCAGACAGGCGTAGCCCCGGGAGGAACCCGGGGCCGCAAGTGCGTTCGAAGTGTCGATGATCAATGTGTCCTGCAATTCACATTAATTCTCGCAGCTAGCTGCGTTCTTCATCGACGCACGAGCCGAGTGATCCACCGCTAAGAGTCGTACGAGTTTTGGTTTCTCTGGGTTTCGGCGGGGGAGGGCCCCCCGCCGGTGGCACGGCACCTTCCCCCGGAGGGGCTGCCCCTGGCCGGCCAAGTCAGACAGAAAACAAGCAGACCGGAGGGGGCCGGAGGGTTTCACACCACGGGGCGCCCGGCACCGACCCCGCGGGCGGGGCGGGCTCGGACACCCCACAGGCGCCCGGGGGGTTCCCACCTGTCCCCCCCCAACCCAACCGTGCGTGCGCACGCACACACAGACACACACACACACACAGGGGACGCGGGGCGCGCAGGCGCGCGGCGCACGGCCCCGGCCCGCACCACGGCCGCCGGGTAGCCCCCTCCCGACGGCCGCGGCGGGGTGGACCGGCGGCGCCGCGGCGGCGCGGCGCCCCGGCCCCGTGTGTGGTGAGGTGCCGGTGGTGGGGGGGGTGAAGCGGAGCCTGGGGGAGAAGGGAGGGGCCTCCCGACTCCCCGCGGGCCCGACCGCCCCGACCCCAAGGCGGACGGGCGACCCCCCATGGGTCTTTAAACCTCCGCGCCGGGACGCGCTAGGTACCTGGAGAGGGGGGAGGCGGGCGAGGCGTGGGGGGTGGGGCTGGGCGCGGGGCGCCCCCACGCTCACCGCCGCCCGGACACCGACCGACACGCTTCTCCGCCCGCGGCCGCCCGCAACACGCGGGGCCTCGGCGCTACCGGCCCGTGACGCGGGACCCCGGCCGGGGGGGCCGGGCCGACCGCCACACGAGACACCACGGCCACCGCCCGACGACGCCCCCACCCGTGTGTCCCCGAAACCGGGCGGAGACCTTCCCCACGCTCGCGCCCGGACACGGCCCTCTCTGCTCCTGAACCCCAAACCCCCGGCCCCCGTGGCCCTAGCCCGGCCCGCGCCCGCGTTCCCGGGGCCCCCCTTGTCGCCACCGAGGGCGTAAGGGGAGCTTCGACGGGAAGCGGGTGGCGAGCGCGGGCAGGGGGCGCACGGGGAGGGAGGGCGTGAAAGAGAGAGAGAGCCGGACGGACGACGGAGGGAGGCGAGGTCCCGGGGCTCGGGACACAGGTAAAGAGGCGCCCGCCGAGGGGGCGGAGGGCACGGAGCGGAGGACCCACGACCGACCGGCGGGGAACCGGCCCAGGGCCGGCGGCGGGAAGGCGACGGGCGGGCGGGCGGGCGGGCGGCCCCCCCGGGGGGAGC
>NW_028138577.1:0-46375 GCF_964270905.1 Leucopleurus acutus | reverse complement strand
CCCTCACCCGTCTCCTAATCCTAACCAGAACGCTCAAACTAACCCGTGCCCTCACACGTACGCTCCACCTAAACTGCTGTCGTACCCTCAACTGGACCCGAAACCGTCCCCATCCCCTAACCCTAACCCTAACCCCAACCCTAACCCTAACACTTCCCCGAAGCCTTCCCCTCACCCGTCCCCTAAACCTAACCCGTAAGCTCACACTAACCTGTGCCCTCACACGTACGCTCCCCCTAAACCATTGTCGTACCCTCACCTGGGCCCTAAACCGTCCCCGTCCCCTAACCCTAACCCTAGCCCGAACCCTAATCCTAACCCTTCCCCGAAGACATCCCCTCACCCGTCCCCTAATCATAACCCGTACGCTCACACTAACCCGCGCCCTCACACGTACGCTCCCCCTAAACCATTATCGTGCCCTCACCTGGACCCTAAACCGTCCCCATCCCCTAACCCTAACCCTAGCCCGAACCTTAACCCTAACCATTCCCCGAAACCTTCCCCTCACCCGTCCCCTAATCCTAACCCGTACGCTCACACTAACCCACGTCTTCACACGTACGCTCCCCCTAAACCGTTGTCGTACCCTCACCTGGACCCTAAACCTTCCCCGTCCCCTAACCCTAACCCTAGCCCGAACCCTAACCCTAACCCTTCCCCGAAGCCTTCCCCTCACCCGTCCCCTAATCCTAACCCGTACGCTCACACTATCCAGTCCACTCACACGTACGCTGCCCCTAAACCGTTGTCGTACCCACACCTGGACCCTAAACGGTCCCCATCCCCTAACCTTAACCCTAGCCCAGACCCTAACCCTAAACCTTCCCCGAAGCCTTCCCCTCACCCGTCCCCTAATCCTAACCCGTACGCTCACACTTACCCGCGCCCTCACACGTACGCTCCCCCTAAACAGTTTTTGTACCCTCACTTGGACCCTAAACCGTCCCCGTCCCCTAACCCTAACCCTAGCCCGAACCCTAACCCTAACCCTTCCCCGAAGGCTTCCACTCACCCGTCCCCTAATGCTAGCCCGTACGCTCACACTAACCCGCGCCCTAACACGTATGCTCCCCCTAAACCGTTGTCGTACCCTCACCTGGACCCTAAAGTGTCCCCGTCCCCTAACCCTAACCCTAGCCCGAACCCTAACCCTAACCCTTGCCCGAAGCCTTCCCCTCACCCGTCCCCTAATCCTAACCCGTACGCTCACACTAACCCACGCCCTCACACGTACGCTCCCCCTAAACCACTGTCGTACCCTCACCTGGACCCTAAACCGTCCCCGTCCCCTAACCCTAACCCTAGCCCGAACCCTAACCCTAACCCTTCCCCAAAGGGTTCCCCTAACCCGTCCCCTAATCCTAACCCGTACGCTCACACTAACCCACGCCCTCACACGTACGCTCCCCCTCAACCGTTGTCGTACACTCACCTGGACCCTAAACCGTCCCCGTCCCGTAACCCTAACCCTAGCCCGAACCCTAACCCTAACCCTTCCCCGAAGCCTTCCCCTCACTCGTCCCCTAATCCTAAGCCGTACGCTCACACTAACCCACGCCCTCACACGTACGCTGCACCTAAACCGTTGTCGTACCCTCACATGGACCCTAAACCGTCCCCATCCCCTAACCCTAACCCTAGCCCGAACCCTAACCCTAATCCTTCCCTGAAGCCTTCACCCACCCGTCCCCTAATCCTAACCCGTACGCTCACACTAACCCGCGCCCTCACACGTACACTCCCGCTAAACCGTTGTCGTTCCCTCATCTGGATCCTAAACCGTCCACGTCCCCTAACCCTAACCCTAGCCCGAAACAGAACACTAACCCTTCTCCGAAGCCTTCATGTCACCCGTCCCCTAATCCTAACCCGCACGCTCACACTAACCCGCGCCCTCACAAGTACGCTCCCCCTAAACCGTTGTCGTACCCTCACATGGACCCTAAAGTGTCCCCGTCCCCTAACCCTAACCCTAGCCCGAACCCTAACCCTAACCTTTGCCCGAAGCCTTCCCCTCACCCGTCCCCTAATCCTAACCCGTACGCTCACACTAAACAGCCCGCTCACACGTATGCTGCCCCTAAACCGTTGTGGTACCCTCACCTGGACCCTAAACCGTCCCCATCCCCTAACACTAACCCTACCCAAACCCTAACCCTAACCCGTCCCCGAAGCCTTACCCTCACCCGTCCCCTAATCCTAACCCGTACGCTCAAACTAACCCGCGCCCTCACACGTACACTCCCCCTAAACCGATGTCGTACCTTCATCTGGACCCGAAACCGTCCCCGTCCCCTAACCCTAACCCTAGCCCGAACCCTAACCTTAACCCTTCCCCGAAGCCTTCCCCTCACCCGTCTCCTAATCCTAACCCGAACGCTCACACTAACCCGCGCCCTCACACGTACGCTCCACCTAAACCGCTGTCGTACCCTCAACTGGACCCGAAACTGTCCCCATCCCCTAACCCTAACCCTAGCCCGAACCCTAAACCTAACACTTCCCCGAAGCCTTCCCCTCACCTGTCCCCTAAACCTAACCCGTAAGCTCACACTAACCCGTGCCTTCACACGTACGCTCCCCCTAAACCATTGTCGTACACTCACCTGGACCCTAAACCGCCCCCGTCCCCTAACCCGAACCCTAGCCCGAACCCTATCCCTAACCGTTCCCCGAAGCCTTCCCCTGACCCGTCCCCTAATCCTAACCCGTACGCTCACACTAACCCATGCCCTCACACGTACGCTCCCCCTAAAACTTTGTCGTACCCTCACCGGGACCCTAAACCGTCCCTGTCCCCTAACCCTAACCCTAGCCCGAACCCTATCCCTAACCGTTCCCCGAAGCCTTCCCCTCACCCGTCCCCTAATCCTAACCCGTACGCTCACACTAACCCATGCCCTCACACGTACGCTCCCCCTAAACCACTGTCGTACCCTCACCTGGACCCTAAACCGTCCCCGTCCCCTAACCCTAACCCTAGCCCGAACCCTAACCCTAACCCTTCCCCAAAGGGTTCCCCTAACCCGTCCCCTAATCCTAACCCGTACGCTCACACTAACCCATGCCCTCACACTTACGCTCCCCCTAAACCGTTGTCGTACACTCACCTTGACCCTAAACCGTCCCCGTCCCGTAACCCTAACCCTAGCCCGAACCCTAACCCTAACCCTTCCCCGAAGCCTTCCCCTCACTCGTCCCCTAATCCTAAGCCGTACGCTCACACTAATCCACGCCCTCACACGTACGCTGCCCCTAAACCGTTGTCGTACCCTCACATGGACCCTAAACCGTCCCCATCCCCTAACCCTAAAGCAAGCCCGAACCGTAACTCTAATCCTTCCCTGAAGCCTTCACCCACCCGTCCCCTAATCCTAACCCGTACGCTCACACTAACCCGCGCCGTCACACATACACTCCCCCTAAACCGTTGTCGTTCCCTCATCTGGATCCTAAACCGTCCCCGTCCCCTAACCCTAACCCTAGCCCGAAACATAACACTAACCCTTCTCCGAAGCCTTCATGTCACCTGTCCCCTAATCCTAACCCGCACGCTCACACTAACCCGCGCCCTCACACGTACGCTCCCCCTAAATCGTTGTCGTACCTTCATCTGGACCCGAAACCATCCCCGTCCCCTAACCCTAACCCTAGCCCGAACCCTAACCTTAACCCTTCCCCGAAGCCTTCCCCTCACCGTCTCCTAATCCTAACCCGAACGCTCACACTAACCCGCGCCCTCACACGTACGCTCCACCTAAACCGCTGACGTACCCTCAACTGGACCCGAAACCGTCCCCATCCCCTAACCCTAACCCTAGCCCGAACCCTAACCCTAACACTTCCCTGAAGCCTTCCCCTCAGCCGTCCCCTAAACCTAACCCGTAAGCTCACACTAACCCGTGCCCTCACACGTACGCTCCCCCTAAACCATTGTCGTACGCTCACCTGGGCCCTAAACCGTCCCCGTCCCCTAACCCTAACCCTAGCCCGAACCCTAACGCTAACCCTTCCCCGAAGCCTTCCCCTCACCCGTCCCCTAATCCTAACCCGTACGCTCACACTAACCCGCGCCCTCACACGTACGCTCCCCCTAAACCGTTGTCGTACCCTCACCTGGACCCTAAACCGTCCCCGTCCCCAAACCCTAACCCTAGCCCGAACCCTAACCCTAAACCTTCCCCGAAGCCTTCCTGTCACCTGTCTCCGAATCCTAACCCGTACGCTCACACTAACCCGCGCCCTCACACGTACGCTCCGCCTAAACCGTTGTCGTACCCTCACCTGGACCATAAACCGTCCCCGTCACCTAACCCTAACCCTAGCCCGAACCCTAACCCTAACCCTTCAACAAAGCCTTCCCCTAACCTGTCCCCTAATCCTAACCGGTACGCTCACACTAACCGGCGCCCTCACACGTACGCTCTCCCTAAACCGCTGTCGTACACTCACCTGGACCCTAAACCGTCCCCGTCCCCTAACCCTAACCCTAGCCCGAACCCTAACCCTAACACTTCCCCGAAACCTTCGCTTCACCCGTCCCCTAAAACTAACCCGTAAGCTCACACTACCCCGCGCCCTCACACGTACGCTCCCCCTAAACCATTGTCGTACACTCACCTGGACCCTAAACCGCCCCGTCCCCTAACCCGAACCCTAGCCCGAACCCTATCCCTAACCGTTGCCCGAAGCCTTCCCCTGACCCGTCCCCTAATCCTAACCCGTACGCTCACAATAACCCATGCCCTCACACGTACGCTCCCCCTAAACCTTTGTCGTACCCTCACCGGGACCCTAAACCATCCCTGTCCCCTAACCCTAACCCTAGCCCGAACCCTAACCCTAACCCTTCCCCGAAGCCTTCCCCTCACCCGTCCCCTAATCCTAACCCGTACGCTCACACTAACCCACGCCCTCACACGTACGCTCCCCCTAAACCACTGTCGTACCCTCACCTGGACCCTAATCCGTCCCCGTTCCCTAACCCTAACCCTAGCCCGAACCCTAACCCTAACACTTCCCCGAAGACATCCCCTCACCCGTCCCCTAATCCTAACCCGTACGCTCACACTAACCCGCGCCCTCACACTTACGCTCCCCCTAAACCATTATCGTGCCCTCACCTGGACCCTAAACCGTCCCCATCCCCTAACCCTAACCCTAGCCCGAACCTTAACCCTAACCATTCCCCGAAACCTTCCCCTCACCTGTCCCCTAATCCTAACCCGTACGCTCACACTAACCCACGTCTTCACACGTACGCTCCCCCTAAACCGTTGTCGTACCCTGACCTGGACCCTAAACCGTCCCCGTCCCCTAACCCTAACCCTAGCCCGAACCCTAACCCTAACCCTTCCCCGAAGCCTTCCCCTCACCCGTCCCCTAATCCTAACCCGTACGCTCACACTATCCAGTCCGCTCACACGTACGCTGCCCCTAAACCGTTGTCGTACCCACACCTGGACCCTAAACGGTCCCCATCCCCTAACCTTAACCCTAGCCCAGACCCTAACCCTAAACCTTCCCCGAAGCCTTCCCCTCACCCGTCCCCTAATCCTAACCCGTACGCTCACACTTACCCGCGCCCTCACACGTACGCTCCCCCTAAACAGTTTTCGTACCCTCACCTGGACCCTAAACCGTCCCGGTCCCCTAACCCTAACCCTAGCCCGAACCGTAACCCTAACCCTTCCCCGAAGCCTTCCCCTCACCCGTCCCCTAATGCTAGCCCGTACGCTCACATTAACCCGCGCCCTAACACGTACGCTCCCCCTAAACCGTTGTCGTACCCTCACCTGGACCCTAAAGTGTCCCTGTCCCCTAACCCTAACCCTAGCCCGAACCCTAACCCTAACCCTTGCCCGAAGCCTTCCCCTCACCCGTCCCCTAATCCTAACCCGTACGCTCAAACTAACCCGCTCCCTCACACGTACGCTCCCCCTAAACCGATGTCGTACCTTCATCTGGACCCAAAACCGTCCCCGTCCCCTAACCCTAACCCTGGTCCAAACCCTAACCTTAACCCTTCCCCGAACCCTTCCCCTCACCCGTCTCCTAATCCTAACCCGAACGGTCACACTAACCCGCGCCCACACACGTGCGCTCCACCTAAACCGCTGTCGTGCCCTCAACTGGACCCGAAACCGTCCCCAACCCCTACCCTAACCCTAGCCCGAACCCTAACCCTAACACTTCCCCGAAGCCTTCCCCTCACCCGTTCCCTAAACCTAACCCGTAAGCTCACACTAACCCGTGCCCTCACACGTACGCTCCCCATAAACCATTGTCGTACCCTCACCTGGGCCCTAAACCGTCCCCGTCCCCTAACCCTAACCCTAGCCCGAACCCTAACCCTAACCCTTCAACAAAGCCTTCCCCTAACCTGTCCCCTAATCCTAACCCGTACGCTCACACTAACCGTCGCCCTCACACGTACGCTCCCCCTAAACCGTTGTCGTACACTCAACTGGACCCTAAACCGTCCCCATCCCCTAACCCTAACCCTAGCCAGAACCTTAACCCTAACCTTTCCCCAAAGCCTTCCCCTAACCCGTCCCCTAATCCTAACCCGTACGCTCACACTAACCCGCGCCCTCACACGTACGCTCCCCCTAAACCGTTGTCGTACCCTCACCTGGACCCTAAACCATCCCCGTCCCCTAACCGTAACCCTAACCAGAACCCTATCCCTAACCCTTCCCCGAAGCCTTCCCCTCACCCGTCCCCTAATCCTAACCCGTTCGCTCACACTAACACGCGCCCTCACACGTACGCTCCCCCTAAACCGTTGTCGTACCCTCACCTGGACCCTAAACCATCCCCGTCCCCTAACCCTAACCCTAGACCGAACCCTAACCCTAAACCTTCCCCGAAGCCTTCCCCTCACCCGTCCCCTAATCCTAACCCGTACGCTCACACTAACCCGCGCCCTCACACGTACGCTCCCCCTAAACCGCTGTCGTACCCTCAATTGGACCCGAAACCATCCCCGTCCCCTAACCTTAACCCTAGCCCGAACACTAACCCTAACCCTTCCCCGAAGCCTTCCCCTCACCCGTCCCCTAATCCTAACCCATATGCTCACACTAACCCATGCCCTCACAAGTGAAAAATGGATAAAGAAGTTGTGGTACTTACGTACAATGCAATATCACTCAGCAATGAAATCTATGTCATCAGGCCCGTAGCAGCATAATGAGTGGATTCAGGTATGATGATTCTAACTGAAATATGTCACACAGAAAAAGAAACATCATAAGATATCACTAATACACGGAATGTAAACTTGGCTACACAGGAACTGAATTACAAAACAGAACAGGGCCTTAAATTTAGAAAACCAACTTATGCTTGCTTAAGGGGAAAGGTGAGTTGGGGTGCTGCCTAAAACCAGAGATTGAAATGAGCACAGATAAAGTTCCTTAAGCCAAATATGGAATAGACAAGAGCTACTCCTTACTCAACGAAATGGACTCAACACACCATATTAAACGCTTAAGAATGTACCTGACGAGTAAGTATCTTAAAACCTATGGATTGCTATGTCTCTGAAAGAGAATAAAGCGTGTGTACAGGGACATAAACGCAGCAGTGATAGGATTGGAGAGGTTCGGTGAGCAAATGAAGACCCGTTGAAGTCATATTGCATGGTACCCATTCCACGGGTCTCAACTCTCCAGGTTTAAGGTATTCTTCCTTCAGCAAAAACATGCATGTGGAACCCAGAGTATGATCAACCGTGTGATCGATAGACGTGCTCCAATATGTCTCAGTTCTCGTCCCCTGGTACTCGGGTGCAACATTCCAGACGCTTTACTAACACTCTCCCGACTTGGAGAGTCAGTGCCTTTAACCTCCACTTTGGTCCAGTTTGCAATTTCTGCGGAAGATGAACAGGAATAGGGAGAACCAATGAGAGACTAGCTGGAGGTGTCTGGACGGGCAAATTTAACTCTCATTCCCACCAGGAAGAGGAATTAAACAAAAGCTCAGTGTGCGGTGCCGGAACCAGATTAGGGCCTGAAGCAATCCTGCGGTGTTGCGGCCAGCTCACAAGAAAGCGAGTTGAAGAAAGGAGCTCAGGGGCACTGTAATTCACAAACTTGCAGAGTTATAAATGACAGCTATCGTCCAAAAATATACTGAAGTAAGGCTGCCAAGAGGATTTGAAAGCGGGGCAGAATTGCAGGACACCGATTTCAGGAGGTAGACTGGAATTGCATTTAAAGCATAGGAAAAGAGGCAGAACGTCAACAATGAGACACTTGGCCAAAAAGGGGCGTATGCGTTTTTTCCTGAATATATTCAGGAAAAAACGCATACGCCCCTTTTTGGCCAACCAAGCAAGCTTGCAAAGGAAATCTGCCCTACAATGAAGTCTCACTTCCCCCCGGTCAAAAGGGCCATCTGAAAAAAGTGTAAAATCCAGAAAGGCAGGACAGGCCATGGAGAACTGGGAGCCTTGTTATGCTGATGGGCGGGATGTAAATTGCCAACAGCCACTGGGGAGAAGTGTATGGTGTTTCCTGAAACATCTAAAAAACAAAGCAACAGAGCCTAGGGCACTTCCACTTATGGTCCTATAGCTTAGGGAAATTAAAATCAAAAAGACACAGCCACCCCAAAGTTTGGGACGGCTCTGTTTACAAGAACCTCGTTTACAGGACAAGTTCAATATCGCAGAAAGCGAAAAATGGATAAAGAAGTTGTGGTACTTACGTACAATGCAATATCACTCATCAATGAAATCTATGTCATCAGGCCCGTAGCAGCATAATGAGTGGATTCAGGTATGATGATTCTAACTGAAATAAGTCACACAGAAAAAGAAACATCATAAGATATCACTAATACACGGAATGTAAACTTGGCTACACAGGAACTGGATTACAAATCAGAACAGGGTCTCAAATTTAGAAAACCAACTTATGCTTGCTTAAGCGAAAAGGTGAGTTGGGGTGCTGCATCAAAGCAGAGATTGAAATGAGCACAGATAAAGTTCCTTAAGCCAAATATGGAATAGAGAAGAGCTACTCCTTGCTCAACAAAATGGACTCAACACCCCATATTAAACGCCTAAGAATGTACCTGACTAGTAAGTAACTTAAAACCTATGGATTGCTATGTCTCTGAAAGAGAATCAAGCGTGTGTACAGGGGCATAAACGCAGCAGTGATAGGATTGGAGAGGTTCGGTGAGCAAATGAAGACCCTTTGAAGTCATATTGCATGGTACCCATTCCACGGGTCTCAACTCTCCAGGTTTAAGGGATTCTTCCTTCAGCTAAAACATGCATGTGGAACCCAGAGTATGATCAACCGTGTGATCGGGAAACGTGTTCCAATATATCTCAGTTCTCGTCCCCTGGTACTCGAGTGCAACATTCCAGACGCTTTACTAACACTCTCCCGACTTGGAGAGTCAGTGCCTTTAATCTCCTGTTTGGCCCATTTGCAATTTCTGCGGAAGATGAACAGGAATAGGGAGAACCAATGAGAGACTAGCTGGAGGTGTCTGGACGGGCAAATTTAACTCTCATTCCCACCAGGAAGAGGAATTAAACAAAGGCTCAGCGTGCAGTGCCGGAACCAGATTAGGGCCTGAAGCAATCCTGCGGTGTTGCGGCCAGCTCACAAGAAAGCGAGTTGAAGAAAGGAGCTCAGGGGCACTGTAATTCACAAACCTGCAGAGTTATAAATGACAGCTATCGTCCAAAAATATACTGAAGTAAGGCTGCCAACAGAACTTGAATGTGGGGCAGAATTGCAGGAAACCAATTTCAGGAGGTAGACTGCAATTGCATTTAAAGCATAGGAAAAGAGCAGAACGTCCACAATGATGCATTTGGCCAAAAAGGGCGTATGCGTTTTTTCCTGAATATATTCAGGAAAAAACGCATACGCCCTTTTTGGCCAACCAAGCAAGCTCGCAAAGGAAATCTGCACTACAATGAAGTCTCACTTCCCCCCGCTCAAAAGGGCCATCTGAAAAAAGTGTAAAATCCAGAAAGGCAGGACAGGCCATGGAGAACTGGGAGCCTTGTTATGCTGATGGGGGGGATGTAAATTGCCAACAGCCACTCGGGAGAAGTGTATGGTGTTTCCTGAAACATCTAAAAAACAAAGCAACAGAGCCTAGGGCACTTCCACTTATGGTCCTATGGCTTAGGGAAATTATGATCAAAAAGACACAGCCACTCCAATGTTTGGGTCGGCTCTATTTACAAGAACCTCGTTTATGGTACAAGTTCATATCACAGAAAGTGAAAAATGGATAAAGAAGTTGTGGTACTTACGTACAATGCAATATCACTCAGCAATGACATCTATGTCATCAGGCCCATAGCAGCATAATGAGTGGATTTAGGTATGATGATTCTAAATGAAATAAGTCACACAGAAAAAGAAACATGATAAGATATCACTAATACACGGAATGTGAACTTGGCTACACATGAACTTAATTACAAAACAGAACAGGGTCTCAAGTTTAGAAAACCAACTTATGCTTGCTTAAGGGGGAAGGTGAGTTGGGGTGCTGCCTAAAACCAGAGTTTGACATTAGCACAGATACTGTTCCATAAGCCAAATATGTAATAGACAAGACCTACCCCTTGCTCAACAAAATGGACTCAACAATGAGGTATCACCTCACAGCTGATAGAATGGGCATCATCAGAAAATCTACAAACAAAAAATGCTGGAAAGGGTGTGGAGAAAAGGAACCCTTTTCCACTATTGTTGGGAATATAAATTGATACAGTCACTGGAGAACAATATGGAGTTCTTAAGAAACTAACAATAGAATTACCATATGATACAGTAATCCCAGTACTGGACATATACCTAGACAAAACCATAAATCAAAAAGAGACATTCACTGCAATGTTCATTGCATCACTATTTAAAATATCGAGGTAATGGAAGCAACCTAAATGCCCACAGACAGACGAATGCATAAAGCTGTGGTACATATATAAAATGGAATATTACTAAGCCATGAAAAGGAATGAAATTGGGTCATTTGTAGAGACGTCGATGGGTCTAGAATCTGTCATACAGAGTGAAGTAAGTCAGAAAGAGAAAAACAAATCTTGTATATTCATGCATATATGTGGAACCTAGAAAAACTGTACAGATTAACCATTTTGCAAGGCATAAATAGAGCAACAGATGTAGACAACAAATGTATGGACAACAAGGGGGGAAAGCTGTTGGGGGGGTGGTGGTGGGAGGAGTTGAGAGACTGGGATTGGCATGTATACATTTATATGTATAAAATAGATAACCAATAAGAACCTGCTGTATAAAAATATAAAATAAAATTCAAAATTGAAAAGAAATAAAATTTAAAAAATAAAACGGAAAAAACAATTATTCCCTTCACATACATGTATTTATATGAATAAATTATTTCCATGCTTATATCTGTAAATACAAAAAAGAGGAATAAAATCTACCTTGAACCAAAAATGAAAAAGAGAAAAAAAACACAGAACCCACCAGTTCCACAGAGGAAAACCGTATCAGGGCACTTGCTCCAGTTGTAAACAATTCTGAAGTTGGTCAGTGGTGGGGAATCGTCTCCCATTCAGCCAGCAGCCCCCACGCAACAAGCGTCCTCATTGCAAAGCTGGGGCACCGTGCCGAGGCATCTGTGAGTAAACGTGAGTTGAGCCCCAGGCCAGTTGCTGCTGAACTATTCCCACCCATCCCAGGTAAAACACCTGAATATATACAAGGACTTGAAAGCCTAGAGGAAGGGCCATAGAGCCACACGAGTGACAGCATGCCGGCCGACTTGGTGCCTGCAGGCCAGCCAGGATGGTCCTGGCCCTGGGTGCTCTTCTGGAAGATTTCCATTTCCCTGCCTGAGATACCCGTCCTGTCCCTGCCCCCACTGCTTTTTTCCTTCCTCACCTCTGCCCAGGGAGAAATTCCAGCAGCAGGTATGGGTGACACATCCTCTTCTTTAGCAGGTGGCAGCCTGGAAACTGCTGCAGAAAGTCCAGCAGAGCCCCACTCACACTGGGCCACCCACAAAGCCGTGGCCTCTCACTCCCTCCCACCAGCCCAGCCCCGAGACTGCTGACAGGGCAGAGAAAATGGCGTCAGGCACGGCTGCAGGGGCTCTTGCTGCCTGGAGTGGTATTTATATTGATCTCAACCCAGGCACACCTGGGGAGGGCTGGCTGGCACGGTAAGGCTGCCCAGCTCAGCCAATCATCACCCCTCAGGGGCTCACAGTTGCAGAAAATGGAACTTGCTGAACCGGCCAGGTCCAAGGAACAGGTGTGGGCTCCTGAGAGTCAGGATAGACAAGGGGCTGCAGCTTTGGCTTGTTTTCTAATCATTTTATCTGGCCCATGAGTGGGAGACAACTTCAAGAAAACCCTCTCCTAATGAGAGGAACGCAGGAGTCAGGGAGAGGAGGGGTGGGTGGTGGTTGGAGACAGAGGCCTGGTGCCCTGGGTGCAGTGGAAGTCTCTGGAAGACCAGGTGGAGGGAGGCCGCACAGAGTGATGCCCAGGGTCACAGACCTGTCACAGCTGCTGTTTGTTAGTTCAAGTCCTGCTCTGAGGTGCTCTGTGTCAGCTCTGAGCGACAGGTGAGCTGGGGGTGCTCTGCAATGAGGGCTATGTGCACGGTTCCTGTGTGCCCAGCCCTGCCACGGTACCTGCAAGGGTAGCTCTGTATCCTGGGAGGGGCCTGACCACGAGAGCCCCGTGGGCTGGGGTGGGGGGTGGGGTACCTGCCCAGGTGAGCTCCATATTCTGGGATTGGTCTGACCACGAGAGCCCCATGGGCTGCTGGGGACCTGGTAAAGGATGTCAGGACAGTCAGTGAAGCCACCGAGGATATACCTCCAGTTGCTCCTAATTCCTACACCCTGCTGGTCATTCTACCAACCACCAGGACATGGTATTCTGTATTAGTCTTCAATGATGCCTTCTTTTGTATTCCATTAGTCCCAGAGTCACAAGAAATTTTGGCTTGTGAGTGGCAGGACTCAACATACAACTAAAACAATACTTCCGGGCCGTCTTGCCCCAAGGGTGCAAAAATTCCCACACCATCTTTGGGGAAACCTTAGCTAAAGACCTAAAAGTTCTACCTCTGGAAAAGGAAACCCTCCTTCAGTACTCAGACGACATTCTGATTGCCAGCCCTACTAAGGAGGCCTCTGAACTACCAAGCCAATAAAGGATAGAAGTTGTCCAAGAAAAAGCTCAAATATCACAGACTGCGGTGACCTGCCTGGGCTTCATTCTCACAGAAGGTCGGAGAAGCCCATCCCAGGAAAGGGAAGAAACCATTTTCGGCCTTACCCCTTTCTAAAACTAGAAGACAGCTTAGGGGTTCCTGGGGAGGCCAGGGTTTGCTGCTTCTGGATCCCTAACTACAGTCTACTAGCTGGGCCTCTATATGAAACACTGAAAGGAAAAGATGATGATCCTTTTGAATAGAATCCAGAAGTGGCCTTTCAAGAATGGAAAGAGCAGTCAATTCAGACCCTTGCCCTGGAACTCCCTAATTTGGCTAAACCCTTTGACCTTTACATTCCCGGTGAAAGGTGAATCGCCATTGGAGAATTAGTGCAAAAACTGGGACCACTTGAAATGGAACAATGCAAGAATGCCATCCAGGTAGGATAAACTACGGTCACCAAGGGGCTTGGCCCACAGCCGCATCTGGCCAAGATACTGGCGGTATCTAAAAACCTGGAAATCAGCAGCCAAAAAGGCCACCTCCCTCCTAAGGGAAAAGGACCCCACGTGGTGATCCTAACCACCAACCATGCCCTGAAGTTGCAGGGTTTGCTCCGTGGGCACACCAACCTCGAGTGCGGAGGCCCTCCAACTCCAACATCCAGAGAGATAACCGGGGGCAACAGGGCACCATGACGACTCGTGTGAACATCACTTGACCTGGAGTTTCTCTCATAAAACAACAAGAGTGTGTCCCAAAAGAGTAGACTACTGCTTGCAGGACTTACTGCACCCAGAGGGGAGCTAATAATCTTGGCGGGGGAACCGTATATCACACTGTCACCATAGAAAAGCCTACAGACACCGTGATGATGGTGGCCAATAAGACTGGCTGGACTCCTGTTTACTTCAAAAGGCTGTTGACTCAGTGGCCATCATGGTCCTTGATCACCACTGACCCTGGACTGCCTGGGAGTTGAGCGGGCAGGGCTCTGACACCTGGTGCTGTTTGTACGTTAATTCAGGGGCCTAATTGAAGAAAGCACAGACTACTGTTCAGAGCATCTAGGCTGGCAGAAACGGTCAGCCTAAGGTGGCCGAACAAATGTGGGACGGGGTGAAACCGGCCCCCACAGCGTCTCTGCACATCTCTTTCCTGGACCCTTAAAGGTCATTAGAATCTATAACGCTTCCAATGCTGGTGCTCAGGTGGACGAGCAGGGAGGCAGGGGGCCTGGGGACAATCAACGTCACCTGGAGGCTGCTGGGGAGAAGCTCTGACCCTCGCCCCTTGGTATGAGGGCTCCCAACTCAGCACTCAGCAGTTACAGAAGAAGGGTCTGCACCCTCAGCACTCCAAGAATGAGGAACGGGACAAAAGGCAGAGGAGGGGTTTGTCCCCAGCAAAGCCCATTAAAAATCCCTGGGAGATAAAAATAGAATCTGGGCAATAAAGTCAAGTCTAACCTTTCTTATCCTTTGTGCTTTGTCTAATTTCATGTGCTCCTAGGGTCCCGCATGCAGAGGTTCCACACCCGGCACTTCAGACCAGATTTCCTAGTGCAGAATGGCTGGGTCGACACCTCAGCTCCTGGGGCCCAGTGCAGACTCCGCGATATAGAGCCTGAGCTGCAGCCAACCCGGCCCTCGAGAGCTCCGCCCCCTCCCTCCCACTGACTCTGACAGGATCTCTACACAGCAGCCCAGCCCACAGCCCACGGGGTAGTGCATGCTCTCACCTCTCCATTCTCTGATCAAAATATAAAGTTTCCTTTGCTTGTGAACCAAACTCAGTCTCGATCTGTTGGCCCCAATGACACTGCGCAGGGGGACACTTGTTGGGGTCCACTCTGGAGGATCAGTAACAGAAATTGAGACTATTGTAACCTCAATGAACAGATGTGTGAGCCAAACTGTAGTTAACATAGAACAGTGTATAAGGCTCGGGTAAAATAAGATGTTTCTAACGCTTCCATTGGCTATTTCCATCACTTTATTATAAGCAAGTTCAGTGAAAAGGTTTGTCTTATTTGTCAGGTCAATATTAGAGAAACGAAGTGATTTCTTTCCAAAGATGTACATCTAATAATCTTGGTTAAAGCTTCAATCTTGTTTTAAATGCTTTTCCATTGAAAATGATACCTCTCTTTCAGCTCCCCCATTTCTGAGAAGTATAAAATCTTATAATTTATTATTACCAAAGGGGAAAGGTGGGAGGAGGGATAAATTAACAGTTTGGGATTAACACATACACACTGCTATGTATAAAATAGATCATCAACAAGGAACTACTGTATAGCACAGGGAACTACACTCAACATTTTGCAATAACCTATAAGGGGAAATAATCTGAAAAAGAATAGATATTTTTATTGACATCATCTATCAATGACAGTTAAAGTGTAACCTAGGGGAAGCTGGTGGTGAGTGCTTCTGACCCTGAAGACTTCAATCATCTAAAGTTTGGACTCTGCCTACTTCCCAAGGCCCTTAATGAACATATGTGTAGCCGTAGCTTAAAAAATTCCCCAGTTTGGGTTTCGGGGAGACACTGATTTTGAAAAAGCCCTGGTGTTCTCCTTACATGAATGGGACTCTTCCTACTGCTAAAACATGTCTGTCACACCCAGAGGATGGTATACTGTCTGATCGGGAAGAGTTTGGAAAAGGCATCTCATCTCCTCATCTCCTGGTGCTCGGGTTCACCCATCCAGCGTCTTTACTAACAGTCTCCCCACTTGGAGATGGCAGCACTGTCAACATCCTGTTGCGTACAGTTTGGAATTTGTCCAGAGGATGAAGCGGAAGGATGAGGAACAATGAGAGACAAGTCCTAGGTGTTCAGACAGGCACATGTCACTCTAATTTCCAATCAGGAAGACGAATTGACCAAAGGCTAGGGTTGCCCATGGAAACAGTATAGGGCTTGAGGAAATCCCGCTGCTTTGTGGCCAGTTCCCATAAACACAAGTTGAACAATGGAACTCAGGGACAGTAAAATTCACGAAACTGCAGAGTTGAAAATATCCATCACTGAAAAATGTCTTGAGGAAAGTCAGAGAAAAGGACTTGTAAGCAAGGGAGAATGGCAGGAAAGGGATTTGAGGAGGTAGAAAGGACTCGCCATTAAGCACAAGAAAAGGAGCTGAACATTGCCAACATTGCAGTTGGCCAAAAAGGGTGTATGCGTTTTTTTCTGTATATATTCAAGAAAAGGGCATACACTTTTTTAGCCAACCAAACAGGTGGGCACTGGAAGTCAATACTACAAGAGATATCACTTCGCATCAGTCAGAAGAGCCATCCTCATAAAGTGTAAACAACAGAAATGCAGGACAGGGCAAGGAGAAGAGGGAGCCCTGTGAGACTTATAGTGGAAATGTATATTGCCAACGGCCATTCTGGAGAAGTGTATTGTGTTTACTAAAGCATCTAAAAAATGAGCTACAGAGCATAGGGCACTTGCACTCATGGGCGTATATCTTGGGAAAAACAAAAATCGAGAGGACACAGGCACCCCAATGTTTACCCCCTCTCTGTTTAAAAGATCCTCGACTAGGATATAACTTAAATGTCTCTGGAGAGAAAAAATGGATAGAGATGTGGTACTTAGGTAGAGTGGAATATTATTCAGCCTGGAAATCAATGAAATATGGCCAGTTGTAACAACTCCGGAGGAGTTACGTATGATCATTCTAAGTGACATAATTCAAAAAGAAAAAGACACATATCATAAGATATCACTTAAAGGTGGAATCCAAAATGGCTACACATGAAATAAATTACAAAACAAAAACATAGTCAAATATGTAGAAAACACGCATAAGGCTGCTAAACGGGAAAGGTGGGGAGGGGTGAGGCATCATCCAGGAGGTTGAAATTAGCAAAGATACCATTCCAAATACCAAACTGATAATCAACAAGGCCTACACGGTAGCTAAAAGAACTGCACTCAGCACACTCAAGTCACCGGAAAAGAATATATACGACTGGTAAGAATCTGAAAAAGAATTTACTGATGTCTCTCTGTACGTGAATCAAGTGGATGTACAGCAGCAAGAAACAGAGCTTTGAAAATCAGCTGTAACCAATATAGTAATAAATTGAAAAAAATAAACGACAGAGAGACAGAGAAAACCTCTTACAACTTTTCCTCAGGGCCGGTGATGCAACATGGATTGAACACATCTAGACCCACAGCAGGATGAGACATAAGGCTGGAAACTGTTTGCACTAAGAGAAATGTGAGGTTGGGTGAGGAAATGCACACCCTTTAAAGTAATACTACCTGGTACCCATTCAATGGGTCCCAAATCTGCAGGTTCAAGGGATCTTCCTACAGCTAAAACATGCATGGAAAACCCAGAGGACTGTACACCATGTGATCGGGAGATGTGTCTAAAATGCAGCTCATTTATCCTCTCCTGGTGCTCCTGTTCACCATTCCAGCCACGTTACTTAGAATCTCCCCACTTGGAGAATCAGCACATTTCAACTTCTGTTTCACACATTTTGCAAATTGTGAGGAGGATGAACGGGAAGAGGGGGAACCAATGAGAGAATAGTTGTAGGGGTTCGGACGGGCACATATCACTCTAATTTCCCATTAAGAATAAGAATTGCAAAAAGGCTCAGCCCGCCTCGCCCGAGCCAAAATAGGGCCTGAAGCAATCCTGCGGGTTTGAGGCCAGCTCACAAAAGAGCAACTTAAAAAATGGAGCTCAGGGTCACTGCAATTCACAAACCTGCAGAGTTATAAATGAAAACTAACGTCCAAAAATATGTTGAGGTAAGGCAAAGAAGAGGATCTGAATGCAAGACAGAATTGCAAGAAACAGATTTCAAGAGATAGATTGGACTCATCTTTAAAGCACATGAAAAGCGGCAGATTTTCGACAATGATGCAGTTGGCCCAAAAGGGCGTATGCGTTTTTTCCTGATTATATCCAGGAAAAAACGCATACGCACTTTATGGGCAACGAAGCAAGCAAGCAATGCAAATGTGCACAACAAAGAAGTCTCATTTCCCACTGGTCAAAAGGGCCATCCTAAAAAATTGTAAAAACCAGAAATGCAGGACAGGCCATGGAGAACAGGGAGCCTTTATACGCTGATGGGCAGTGTGTGAACTGCCGAGAGCCACTCTGGAGAAGTGTATGGTGGTTCCTAAATCATCTAAAAAACAGAGCTACAGAGCATAGGACACTTCCAATCATGGGAGTATATCTAGGGAAGTCTAAAAATCAACAAGACACAAGCACACCACAGTTTAGGGCTACTCTGTTTACAAGAACCTCAACTTCAGTACACCTTAAATATCCCAGGAAAGAGAACAATGGATAAAGAAGATGTGGTACTTATGTACAATGGAATATCTCTTCACCATGATATCAATGTAATAAGGCTAGTAGAAGGATAAAGAGTGGATTTAGGTCCGATAATACTACTTGAAGTAAGTCAAACAGAAAAAGAAACATATCATAAGATATCACTTATAGAGGGAGGGTAAATATGGCTGCACAAGAAATGAATTACAGAACAGAACAGTGTCTCACATTTAGAAAACACACTTATTTCAGCTTAAGGGGAAAGGAGAGGTGGGGTGATGCATAAAACCAGAGTTTGAAATTAGCACAGATACCGTTCAATAAACCAAATAGATATTAGACAAGATCTACACCTTGCTCAATGAACTGGCCTCAACACACCCTATACACCGCAGAGAAATATATCTGAGTAATAAGAATCTTAAAACCCATGTATTGATATATCTCCATAAGGGAATCAAGTGTGTGCAGAGCGGCACAAACACAGCAGTGAAAATGAGCTAAACCCCATTATAGAAATAAATTTTAAAAACAAAACGCAGAAACAATGAAAGAGAGAAAAATTCTTACAAAATTCGCTCAGGGGCTGTGATGCAACCTGGATTGACCACATATAAACCCACAGCTGGATAAGACATAAGGCTGGACACTTGGGGCTGAGAGGATTGGTGAGCTTTGGTGAGCAACTGCCAAAAGTTTCATGCAATACTTCATGCTACTCATGCCAAGGGTCCCAACACTCCAGGTTGAAGGGAATCTTCCTACAGCTAAACCATGCTTGGGAAACCCAGCGACTGGTATACCATATGATCGGGAAAGGTTTCTAAAACGCACCTCATTTTTCCTCTCCTGGGGCTCCGGATCGACATTCCAGCCGCTTTACTAAAAATATCCCCACATGGAGAGTCAATGCCTTTAAGTTCTGGTATCGCACAGTCTGCAGTTAGTGCGGAGGATGAATGGGAATAGGGGGAACCAGTGAGAAACTAGATGTAGCGGTTTCAATGGGCACATGTCACTCTAATTTCACATCAGTAAGAAGAATAACCCTAACCCTAACCCTTCCCCGAAGCTTTCCCCTCACCCGTCCCCTAATCCTAACCCGTACGCTCACACTAACCCGCGCCCTCACACGTACGCTCCCTCTAAACCATTGGCATACACTCACCTGGACCCTAAACCGTCCCCGTCCCCTAACCCTAACCATAGCCCGAACCCTAACCCTAACCCTTCCCCGAAGCCTTCCCCTCACCCGTCCCCTAATCCTAACCCGTACGCTCACACTAACCCGCGCGCTCACACGTACGCTCCCCCTCAACCGTTGTCGTACACTCACCTGGACCCTAAACCGTCCCCATCCCCTAACCCTAACCCTAGCCCGAACCCTGTCTCTAACCCTTCCCCGAAGCCTTCCCCTCACCCGTCCCCTAATCCTAACCCGTACGCTCACATTAACCCGCGCCCTCACACGTACGCTCCCCCTAAACTGCTGTCGTACCATCACATGGACCCTAAACCGTCCCCGTCCCCTAACCCTAACCCTAGCCCGAACCCTAACCCTAACCCTTCCCCGTAGCCTTCCCCTCACCCGTCCCCTAATCCTAACCCGTACGCTCACACTAACCCGCGCCCTCACACGTACGCTCCCCCTAAACCGTTGTCGTACCCTCACCTGGAACCTAAACCTTCCCCTTCCCCTAACCCTAACCCTAGCCTGAACCCTAACCCTAACCCTTCCCAAAAGCCTTCCCCTAACCCGTCCCCTAATCCTAACCCGTACGCTCACACTAACCCGCACCCTCACACGTACGCTCCCCCTAAAGCGTTGTCGTACCCTCACCTGGACCCTAAAACGTGCCCGTCCCCTAACCCTAACCCTAGCCCGAACCCTAACCCTAACACTTCCCCGAAGCCTTCCCCTCACCGTCCCCTAATCCTAACCCGTACGCTCACACTAACCCGCGCCCTCACATGTACGCTCCCCCTAAACTGTTGTCGTACACTCACCTGGACCCTAAACCGTCCCCGTCCCCTAACCCTAACCCTAGCCCGAACCCTAACAATAACTCTTCCCCGAAGCCTTCCCCTCACACGTCCCCTAATCCTAACCCGTACGCTCACACTAACCCGCGCCCTCACATGTACGCTCCCCCTAAAGCTCTATCGTACCCTCACCTGGACCCTAAACCGTCCCCGTCCCCTAACCCTAACCCTAGCCCGAACCCTAACCCTAAACCTTCCCCGAAGCCTTCCCCTCACACGTACCCTAATCCTAACCCGTATGCTCACACTAACCCGCGCCCTCACACGTACGCTCACCATAAAGCTCTGTCGTACCCTCACCTGGACCCTAAACCGTCCCCGTCCCCTAACCCTAACCATAGCCCGAACCCTAACCCTACACCTTCCCCGAAGCCTTCCCCTCACCCGTCCCCTAATCCTAACCCGTACACTCACACTAACACGCGCCGTCACACGTACGCTCCCCCTCAACCGTTGTCGTACCCTCACATGGACCCTAAACCGTCCCCATCCCCTAACCCTAACGCTAGCCCGAACCCTAACCCTAACCCTTCCCCGAAGCCTTCCCCTCACCGGTCCCATAATCCTAACCCGTACGCTCACACTAACCCACGCCCTCACACTTACGCTCCCCATAAACCGTTGTCGTAACCGAAGCTGGACCCTAAACCATCCCCGTCCCCTAACCCTAACCCTAGCCCGAACCCTAACCCTAACCCTTCCCCGAAATCTTCCCCTCACCCGTCCCCTAATCCTAACCCGTACGCTCACACTAACCTGCCCCTCACACGTACGCTCCCCCAAAACCGCTGTCGTACCATCACCTGGACCCTAAACCGTCCCCGTCCCCTAAGCCTAACCCTAGCCCGAACCCTAACCCTAACCCTTCCCCGAAATCTTCCCCTCACCCGTCCCCTAATCCTAACCCATACCCTCACACTAACCCGCGCCCTCACACATTCGCTCCCCCTAAACCGTTTTTGTACGCTCACCTGGACCCTAAACCGTCCCCTAACCCTAACCCTAACCCTAGCCCGAAACCTAACCCTAACCCTTTCCCGAAGCCTTCCCCTCACCCGTCCCCTAATCCTAATCTGTACGCTCACAGTAACCCACGTGCTCACACGTACGCTCCCCCTAAACCGTTGTCGTACCCTCACCTGGACCCTAAACCGTCCCCGTCCCCTAACCCTAACCCTAGCCCGAACCCTAACCCTAACCCTTCCCCGAAGCCTACCCCTCACACGTCCTCTAATCCTAACCCGTACCCTCACACTAACCCGCGCCCTCACATGTACCCTCCCCCAAAAGCGTTGTCGTACCCTCACCTGGACCCTAAACCGTCCCCATCCCCTAACCATAACCCTAGCCCGAACCCTAAACCAATCCTTTCCCCGAAGCCTTCTCCTTACTCGTCCCCTAATCCTAACCCGTACGCTCACACTAACCCGGGCTCTCACACGTACGCTCCCCCTAAACCGCTCCCGTACCCTCAACTGGACCCTAAACCGTCCCCGTCCCCTAACCCTAACCCTAGCCCGAACCCTATCCCTAAACCTTCCCCAAAGCCTTACCCTCACCCGTCCCCTAATCCTAACCCGTACGCTCACACTAACCCACGCCCTCACACGTACGCTCTCCCTAAACCGTTGTCATACCCTCACATGGACCCTAAACCGTCCACGTCCCCTAACCCTAACCCTAGCCCGAACCCTAACCCTAACCCTTCCCCGAAGCCTTCCCCTCACCCGTCCCCTAATCCTAACCCCTACGCTCACACTAAACCGCGCCCTCACACGTACCCTCCCCCTAAAGCGTTGTCGTACCCTCGCCTGGACCCTAAACCGTCCCCGTCCCCTAAACCTAACCCTACACCGAACCCTAACCGTAACCCTTCCCCGAAGCCTTCCCCTCACCCGTCCCCTAATCCTAACCCGTACGCTCACACTAACCCGCGCCCTCACACATACGCTCCTCCTAAAGCATTGTCGTACCCTTACCTGGACCCTAAACCGTCCCCGTCCGCTAACCCGAAACCTAACCCGAACCCTAAACATAACACTTCCCCGAAGCCTTCCCCTCACCCGTCCCCTAATCCTAACCCGTACGCTCACACTAATCCGCGCCCTCACACGTACAGTCCCCCTAAACCATTGTCGTACACTCACCTGGACCCTAAACCGTCCCCGTCCCCATCCCCTAACCCTAGACCGAACCCTAACCGTAAACCTTCCCCGAAGCCTTCCCCTCACCCGTCCCCATCCTAACAGGTACGCTCACACTAACCCACGCCCTCACACGTACGCTCCCCCAAGCCGTTGTCGTACCCTCACCTGGACCCTAAATGGTCCCTGTCCCCTAAACCTAACCCTAGCCCTAGCCCGAACCCTTACCCTAACCCTTCCCCGAATCCTTCCCGTCACCCGTCCCCTAATCCTAACCCGTACGCTCACACTTACCCGTGCCCTCACACATACGCTCCCCCTAAACAGTTTTTGTACCCTCACCTGGACCCCAAACCATCCCCGTCCCCTAACCCTAAACCTAGCCCGAACCCTAACCCTAACCCTTCCCCGAAGCCTTCCCCTCACCCGTCCCCTAATGCTAGCTCGTACGCTCACACTAACCCGCGCCCTAAAACGTACGCTCCCCCTAAACCGTTGTCGTATCCTCACCTGGACCCTAAAGTGTCCCCGTCCCCTAACCCTAACCCTAGCGCGAACCCTAACCCTAACTCTTGCCCGAAGCCTTCCCCTCACCCGTCCCCTAATCCTAACCCGTACGCTCACACTAAACAGCCCGCTCACACGTACGCTGCCCCTAAACCGTTGTGGTACCCTCACCTGGACCCTAAACCGTCCCCATCCCCTAACACTAACCCTACCCAAACCCTAACCCTAACCCGTCCCCGAAGCCTTCCCCTCACCCGTCCCCTAATCCTAACCCGTACGCTCAAACTAACCCGCGCCCTCACACGTACGCTCCCCCTAAACCGATGTCGTACATTCATCTGGACCCGAAACCGTCCCCGTCCCCTAACCCTAACCCTAGCCCGAACCGTAACCTTAACCCTTACCCGAAGCCTTCCCCTCACCCGTCTCCTAATCCTAACCCGAACGCTCACACTAACCCGCGCCCTCACACGTACGCTCCACCTAAACCGCTGTCATACCCTCAACTGGACTCGAAACCGTCCCCATCCCCTAACCCTAACCCTAGCCCGAACCCTAACCCTAACACTTCCCCGAAGCCTTCCCCTCACCCGTCCCCTAAACCTAACCCGTAAGCTCACACTAACCCGTACCATCACACGTACGCTCCCCATAAACCATTGTCGTACCCTCACCTGGGCCCTAAACCGTCCCCGTCCCCTAACCCTAACCCTAGCCCGAACCCTAACCCTAACCCTTCCCGGAAGCCTTCCCCTCACCCGTCCCCTAATCCTAACCCGTACGCTCACACTAACCCGCACCCTCACACGTACGCTCCCCCTAAACCGTTGTCATACGCTCACCTGGACCCTAAACCGTCCCCGTCCCCAAACCCTAACCCTAGCCCGAACCCTGACCCTAACCCTTCCCCGAAGCCTTCCCGTCACCCGTGCCCTAATCCTAACCCGTACGCTCACACTAACCCGCGCCCTCACAAGTACGCTCCCCCTAAACCGTTGTCGTACCCTCACCTGGACCATAAACCGTCCCCATCACCTAACCCTAACCCTAGCCCGAACCCTAACCCTAAC
Source organism: Leucopleurus acutus (assembly GCF_964270905.1). Classification (NCBI taxonomy): domain Eukaryota; kingdom Metazoa; phylum Chordata; class Mammalia; order Artiodactyla; family Delphinidae; genus Leucopleurus; species Leucopleurus acutus. The sequence continues at coordinate 22,074 of NW_028138577.1, read as the reverse complement.
CCTTCAACAAAGCCTTCCCCTAACCTGTCCCCTAATCCTAACCCGTACGCTCACACTAACCGGCGCCCTCACATGTACGCTCCCCCTAAACCGTTGTCGTACACTCACCTGGACCCTAAACCGTCCCCGTCCCCTAAACCTAACCCTAGCCCGAACCCTAACCCTAACACTTCCCCGAAGCCTTCGCTTCACCCGTCCCCTAAAACTAATCCGTAAGCTCACACTACCCCGCGCCCTCACACGTACGCTCCCCCTAAACCATTGTCGTACACTCACCTGAACCCTAAACCGCCCCCGTCCACTAACCCAAACCCTAGCCAGAACCCTATCCCTAAACGTTCCCCGAAGCCTTCCCCTGTCCTGCCCCTAATCCTAACCCATACGCTCACACTAACCCATGCCCTCACACGTACGCTCCCCCTAAACCTATGTCGTACCCTCACCGGGACCCTAAACCGTCCTTGTCCCCTAACCCTAACCCTAGCCCGAACCCTAACCCTAACCCTTCCCCGAAGCCTTCCCCTCACCCGTCCCCTAATCCTAACCCGTACGCTCACACTAACCCACGCCCTCACACGTACGCTCCCCCTAAACCACTGTCGTACCCTCACCTGGACCCTAAACCGTCCCCGTCCCCTAACCCTAACCCTAGCCTGAACCCTAACCCTAACCCTTACCCTTCCCCAAAGGGTTCCCCTAACCCGTCCCCTAATCCTAACCCGTACGCTCACACTAACCTACGCCCTCACACGTACGCTGCCCCTAAACCGTTGTCGTACCCTCACATGGACCCTAAACCGTCCCCATCCCCTAACCCTAACCCTAGCCCGAACCCTAACCCTAATCCTTCGCCGAAGCCTTCACCCACCCGTCCCCTAATCCTAACCCGTACGCTCACACTAACCCCCGCCCTCACACGTACACTCCCCCTAAACCGTTGTCGTTCCCTCATCTGGATCCTAAACTGTCCCCGTCCCCTAACCCTAACCCTAGCCCGAAACATAACACTAACCCTTCTCCGAAGCCTTCATGTCACCCGTCCCCTAATCCTAACCCGCACGCTCACACTAACCCGCGCCCTCACACGTACGCTCCCCCTAAACCATTGTCGTACCCTCACCTGGAACCTAAACCGTCCCGGTCCCCTAACCCTAACCCTAGCCCGAACCCTAACCCTAACACTTCCCCGAAGCCTTCCCCTCACCCGACCCCTAATCCTAACCTGTACGCTCACACTAACCCACGCCCTCACCCGTACGCTCCCCCTAAACCATTGTCGTTACCCTCACCTGGACCCTTAACCCTCCCCGTCACCTAACCGTAACCCTAGTCCGAACCCTAACCCTAATCCTTCCCCGAAGACATCCCCTCACCCGTCCCCTAATCCTAACCCGTACGCTCACACTAACCCGCGCCCTCACACGTACGCTCCCCCTAAACCATTATCGTGCCCTCACCTGGACCCTAAACCGTCTCCATCCCCTAACCGTAACCCTAGCCCGAACCTTAACCCTAACCATTCCCCGAAACCTTCCCCTCACCCGTCCCCTAATCCTTACCCGTACACTCACACTAACCCACGTCTTCACACGTACGCTCCCCCTAAACCGTTGTCGTACCCTCACCTGGACCCTAAACCGTCCCCGTCCCCTAACCCTAACCCTAGCCCGAACCCTAACCCTAACCATTCCCCGAAGCCTTCCCCTCACCAGTCCCCTAATCCTAACCCCTACGCTCACACTATCCAGTCCGCTCACACGTACGCTGCCCCTAAACCGTTGTCGTACCCACACCTGGACCCTAAACGGTCCCCATCCCCTAACCTTAACCCTAGCCCAGACCCTAACACTAAACCTTCCCCGAAGCCTTCCCCTCACCCGTCCCCTAATCCTAACCCGTACGCTCACACTAAACAGCCCGCTCACACGTACGCTGCCCCTAAACCGTTGTGGTACCCTCACCTGGACCCTAAACCGTCCCCATCCCCTAACACTAACCCTACCCAAACCCTAACCCTAACCCGTCCCCAAAGGCTTCCCCTCACCCGTCCCCTAATCCTAACCCGTACGCTCAAACTAACCCGTGCCCTCACACGTACGGTCCACCTAAACCGATGTCGTACCTTCATCTGGACACGAAACCGTCCCCGTCCCCTAACCCTAACCCTAGCCCGAACCCTAACCTTAACCCTTCCCCGAAGCCTTCCCCTCACCCGTCTCCTAATCCTATCCAGAACGCTCACACTAACCCGCGCCCTCACACGTACGCTCCACCTAAACTGCTGTCGTACCCTCAACTGGACCCGAAACCGTCCCCATCCCCTAACCCTAACCCTAACCCCAACCCTAACCCTAACACTTCCCCGAAGCCTTCCCCTCACCCGTCCCCTAAACCTAACCCGTAAGCTCACACTAACCCATGCCCTCACACGTACGCTCCCCCTAAACCATTGTCGTACCCTCACCTGGGCCCTAAACCGTCCCCGTCCCCTAACCCTAACCCTAGCCCGAACCCTAATCCTAACCCTTCCCCGAAGACATCCCCTCACCCGTCCCCTAATCATAACCCGTACGCTCACACTAACCCGCGCCCTCACACGTACGCTCCCCCTAAACCATTATCGTGCCCTCACCTGGACCCTAAACCGTCCCCATCCCCTAACCCTAACCCTAGCCCGAACCTTAACCCTAAATATTCCCCGAAACCTTCCCCTCACCCGTCCCCTAATCCTAACCCGTACGCTCACACTAACCCACGTCTTCACACGTACGCTCCCCCTAAACCGTTGTCGTACCCTCACCTGGACCCTAAACCTTCCCCGTCGCCTAACCCTAACCCTAGCCCGAACCCTAACCCTAACCCTTCCCCGAAGCCTTCCCCTCACCTGTCCCCTAATCCTAACCCGTACGCTCACACTATCCAGTTCACTCACACGTACGCTGCCCCTAAACCGTTGTCGTACCCCACCTGGACCCTAAACGGTCCCCATCCCCTAACCTTAACCCTAGCCCAGACCCTAACCCTAAACCTTCCCCGAAGCCTTCCCCTCACCCGTTCCCTAATCCTAACCCGTACGCTCACACTTACCCGCGCCCTCACACGTACGCTCCCCCTAAACAGTTTTTGTACCCTCACTTGGACCCTAAACCGTCCCCGTCCCCTAACCCTAACCCTAGCCCGAACCCTAACCCTAACCCTTCCCCGAAGGCTTCCACTCACCCGTCCCCTAATGCTAGCCCGTACGCTCACACTAACCCGCGCCCTAACACGTATGCTCCCCCTAAACCGTTGTCGTACCCTCACCTGGACCCTAAAGTGTTCCCGTCCCCTAACCCTAACCCTAGCCCGAACCCTAACCCTAACCCTTGCCCGAAGCCTTCCCCTCACCCGTCCCCTAATCCTAACCCGTACGCTCACACTAACCCACGCCCTCACACGTACGCTCCCCCTAAAGCACTGTCGTACCCTCACCTGGACCCTAAACCGTCCCCGTCCCCTAACCCTAACCCTAGCCCGAACCCTAACCCTAACCCTTCCCCAAAGGGTTCCCCTAACCCGTCCCCTAATCCTAACCCGTACGCTCACATTAACCCACGCCCTCACACGTACGCTCCCCCTACACCGTTGTCGTACACTCACCTGGACCCTAAACCGTCCCCGTCCCGTAACCCTAACCCTAGCCCGAACCCTAACCCTAACCCTTCCCCGAAACCTTCCCCTCACTCGTCCCCTAATCCTAAGCCGTACGCTCACACTAACCCACGCCCTCACACGTACGCTGCCCCTAAACCGTTGTCGTACCCTCACATGGACCCTAAACCGTCCCCATCCCCTAACCCTAACCCTAGCCCGAAGCCTAACCCTAATCCTTCCCTGAAGCCTTCACCCACCCGTCCCCTAATCCTAACCCGTACGCTCACACTAACCCGCGCCCTCACACGTACACTCCCGCTAAACCGTTGTCGTTCCCTCATCTGGATCCTAAACCGTCCACGTCCCCTAACCCTAACCCTAGCCCGAAACAGAACACTAACCCTTCTCCGAAGCCTTCATGTCACCCGTCCCCTAATCCTAACCCGCACGCTCACACTAACCCGCGCCCTCACAAGTACGCTCCTCCTAAACCGTTGTCGTACCCTCACATGGACCCTAAAGTGTCCCCGTCCCCTAACCCTAACCCTAGCCCGAACCCTAACCCTAACCTTTGCCCGAAGCCTTCCCCTCACCCGTCCCCTAATCCTAACCCGTACGCTCACACTAAACAGCCCGCTCACTCCTACGCTGCCCCTAAACCGTTGTGGTACCCTCACCTGGACCCTAAACCGTCCCCATCCCCTAACACTAACCCTACCCAAACCCTAACCCTAACCCGTCCCCGAAGCCTTCCCCTCACCCGTCCCCTAATCCTAACCCGTACGCTCAAACTAACCCGCGCCCTCACACGTACGCTCCCCCTAAACCGATGTCGTACCTTCATCTGGACCCGAAACCGTCCCCGTCCCCTAACCCTAACCCTAGCCCGAACCCTAACCTTAACCCTTCCCCGAAGCCTTCCCCTCACCCGTCTCCTAATCCTAACCCGAACGCTCACACTAACCCGCGCCCTCACACGTACGCTCCACTTAAACCGTTGTCGTACCCTCACATGGACCCTAAAGTGTCCCCGTCCCCTAACCCTAACCCTAGCCCGAACCCTAACCCTAACCTTTGCCCGAAGCCTTCCCCTCACCCGTCCCCTAATCCTAATCCGTACGCTCACACTAAACAGCCCGCTCACACGTACGCTGCCCCTAAACCGTTGTGGTACCCTCACCTGGACCCTAAACCGTCCCCATCCCCTAACCCTAACCCTACCCCGAACCCTAACCCTAACCCTTCCCCGAAGCCTACCCCTCACACGTCCTCTAATCCTAACCCGTACCCTCACACTAACCCGCGCCCTCACATGTACCCTCCCCCAAAAGCGTTGTCGTACCCTCACCTGGACCCTAAACCGTCCCCATCCCCTAACCATAACCCTAGCCCGAACCCTAAACCAATCCTTTCCCCGAAGCCTTCTCCTTACTCGTCCCCTAATCCTAACCCGTACGCTCACACTAACCCGGGCTCTCACACGTACGCTCCCCCTAAACCGCTCCCGTACCCTCAACTGGACCCTAAACCGTCCCCGTCCCCTAACCCTAACCCTAGCCCGAACCCTATCCCTAAACCTTCCCCAAAGCCTTCCCCTCACCCGTCCCCTAATCCTAACCCGTACGCTCACACTAACCCACGCCCTCACACGTACGCTCTCCCTAAACCGTTGTCATACCCTCACATGGACCCTAAACCGTCCACGTCCCCTAACCCTAACCTTAGCCCGAACCCTAACCCTAACCCTTCCCCGAAGCCTTCCCCTCACCCGTCCCCTAATCCTAACCCCTACGCTCACACTAAACCGCGCCCTCACACGTACCCTCCCCCTAAAGCGTTGTCGTACCCTCGCCTGGACGCTAAACCGTCCCCGTCCCCTAAACCTAACCCTACACCGAACCCTAACCGTAACCCTTCCCCGAAGCCTTCCCCTCACCCGTCCCCTAATCCTAACCCGTACGCTCACACTAACCCGCGCCCTCACACATACGCTCCTCCTAAAGCATTGTCGTACCCTTACCTGGACCCTAAACCGTCCCCGTCCGCTAACCCGAAACCTAACCCGAACCCTAAACATAACACTTCCCCGAAGCCTTCCCCTCACCCGTCCCCTAATCCTAACCCGTACGCTCACACTAATCCGCGCCCTCAAACGTACAGTCCCCCTAAACCATTGTCGTACACTCACCTGGACCCTAAACCGTCCCCGTCCCCATCCCCTAACCCTAGACCGAACCCTAACCGTAAACCTTCCCCGAAGCCTTCCCCTCACCCGTCCCCATCCTAACAGGTACGCTCACACTAACCCACGCCCTCACACGTACGCTCCCCCAAGCCGTTGTCGTACCCTCACCTGGACCCTAAATGGTCCCTGTCCCCTAAACCTAACCCTAGCCCTAGCCCGAACCCTAACCCTAACCCTTCCCCGAAGCCTTCCCCTCACCCGTCCCCTAATCCTAACCCGTACGCTCACACTTACCCGTGCCCTCACACGTACGCTCCCCCTAAACAGTTTTTGTACCCTCACCTGGACCCTAAACCGTCCCCGTCCCCTAACCCTAAACCTAGCCCGAACCCTAACCCTAACCCTTCCCCGAAGCCTTCCCCTCACCCGTCCCCTAATGCTAGCTCGTACGCTCACACTAACCCGCGCCCTAACACGTACGCTCCCCCTAAACCGTTGTCGTACCCTCACCTGGACCCTAAAGTGTCCCCGTCCCCTAACCCTAACCCTAGCGCGAACCCTAACCCTAACTCTTGCCCGAAGCCTTCCCCTCACCCGTCCCCTAATCCTAACCCGTACGCTCACACTAAACAGCCCGCTCACACGTACGCTGCCCCTAAACCGTTGTGGTACCCTCACCTGGACCCTAAACCGTCCCCATCCCCTAACACTCACCCTACCCAAACCCTAACTCTAACCCGTCCCCGAAGCCTACCCCTCACCCGTCCCCTAATCCTAACCCGTACGCTCAAACTAACCCGCGCCCTCACACGTACGCTCCCCCTAAACCGATGTCGTACATTCATCTGGACCCGAAACCGTCCCCGTCCCCTAACCCTAACCCTAGCCCGAACCGTAACCTTAACCCTTACCCGAAGCCTTCCCCTCACCCGTCTCCTAATCCTAACCCGAACGCTCACACTAACCCGCGCCCTCACACGTACGCTCCACCTAAACCGCTGTCATACCCTCAACTGGACTCGAAACCGTCCCCATCCCCTAACCCTAACCCTAGCCCGAACCCTAACCCTAACACTTCCCCGAAGCCTTCCCCTCACCCGTCCCCTAAACCTAACCCGTAAGCTCACACTAACCCGTACCATCACACGTACGCTCCCCATAAACCATTGTCGTATCCTCACCTGGGCCCTAAACCGTCCCCGTCCCCTAACCCTAACCCTAGCCCGAACCCTAACCCTAACACTTCCCGGAAGCCTTCCCCTCACCCGTCCCCTAATCCTAACCCGTACGCTCACACTAACCCGCGTCCTCACACGTACGCTCCCCCTAAACCGTTGTCATACCCTCACCTGGACCCTAAACCGTCCCCGTCCCCAAACCCTAACCCTAGCCCGAACCCTGACCCTAACCCTTCCCCGAAGCCTTCCCGTCACCCGTGCCCTAATCTTAACCCGTACGCTCACACTAACCCGCGCCCTCACAAGTACGCTCCCCCTAAACCGTTGTCGTACCCTCACCTGGACCATAAACCGTCCCCATCACCTAACCCTAACCCTAGCCCGAACGCTAACCCTAACCCTTCAACAAAGCCTTCCCCTAACCTGTCCCCTAATCCTAACCCGTACGCTCACACTAACCGGCGCCCTCACATGTACGCTCCCCCTACACCGTTGTCGTACACTCACCTGGACCCTAAACCGTCCCCGTCCCCTAAACCTAACCCTAGCCCGAACCCTAACCCTAACACTTCCCCGAAGCCTTCGCTTCACCCGTCCCCTAAAACTAATCCGTAAGCTCACACTACCCCGCGCCCTCACACGTACGCTCCCCCTAAACCATTGTCGTACACTCACCTGAACCCTAAACCGCCCCCGTCCACTAACCCGAACCCTAGCCAGAACCCTATCCCTAAACGTTCCCCGAAGCCTTCCCCTGTCCCGTCCCCTAATCCTAACCCATACGCTCACACTAACCCATGCCCTCACACGTACGCTCCCCCTAAACCTATGTCGTACCCTCACCGGGACCCAAAACCGTCCTTGTCCCCTAACCCTAACCCTAGCCCGAACCCTAACCCTAACCCTTCCCCGAAGCCTTCCCCTCACCCGTCCCCTAATCCTAACCCGTACGCTCACACTAACCAACGCCCTCACACGTACGCTCCCCCTAAACCACTGTCGTACCCTCACCTGGACCCTAAACCGTCCCAGTCCCCTAACCCTAACCCTAGCCCGAACCCTAACCCTAACCCTTACCCTTCCCCAAAGGGTTCCCCTAACCCGTTCCCTAATCCTAACCCGTACGCTCACACTAACCTACGCCCTCACACGTACGCTGCCCCTAAACCGTTGTCGTACCCTCACATGGACCCTAAACCGTCCCCATCCCCTAACCCTAACCCTAGCCCGAACCCTAACCCTAATCCTTCGCCGAAGCCTTCACCCACCCGTCCCCTAATCCTAACCCGTACGCTCACACTAACCCCCGCCCTCACACGTACACTCCCCCTAAACCGTTGTCGTTCCCTCATCTGGATCCTAAATTGTCCCCGTCCCCTAACCCTAACCCTAGCCCGAAACATAACACTAACCCTTCTCCGAAGCCTTCATGTCACCCGTCCCCTAATCCTAACCCGCACGCTCACACTAACCCGCGCCCTCACACGTACGCTCCCCCTAAACCGTTGTCGTACCCTCACCTGGAACCTAAACCGTCCCGGTCCCCTAACCCTAACCCTAGCCCGAACCCTAACCCTAACACTTCCCCGAAGCCTTCCCCTCACCCGACCCCTAATCCTAACCTGTACGCTCACACTAACCCACGCCCTCACCCGTACGCTCCCCCTAAACCATTGTCGTTACCCTCACCTGGACCCTTAACCCTCCCCGTCACCTAACCGTAACCCTAGTCCGAACCCTAACCCTAATCCTTCCCCGAAGACATCCCCTCACCCGTCCCCTAATCCTAACCCGTACGCTCACACTAACCCGCGCCCTCACACGTATGCTCCCCCTAAACCATTATCGTGCCCTCACCTGGACCCTAAACCGTCTCCATCCCCTAACCGTAACCCTAGCCCGAACCTTAACCCTAACCATTCCCCGAAACCTTTCCCTCACCCGTCCCCTAATCCTAACCCGTACACTCACACTAACCCACGTCTTCACACGTACGCTGCCCCTAAACCGTTGTGGTACCCTCACCTGGACCCTAAACCGTCCCCATCCCCTAACACTAACCCTACCCAAACCCTAACCCTAACCCGTCCCCGAAGGCTTCCCCTCACCCGTCCCCTAATCCTAACCCGTACGCTCAAACTAACCCGTGCCCTCACACGTACGCTCCACCTAAACCGATGTCGTACCTTCATCTGGACACGAAACCGTCCCCGTCCCCTAACCCTAACCCTAGCCCGAACCCTAACCTTAACCCTTCCCCGAAGCCTTCCCCTCACCCGTCTCCTAATCCTAACCAGAACGCTCAAACTAACCCGTGCCCTCACACGTACGCTCCACCTAAACTGCTGTCGTACCCTCAACTGGACCCGAAACCGTCCCCATCCCCTAACCCTAACCCTAACCCCAACCCTAACCCTAACACTTCCCCGAAGCCTTCCCCTCACCCGTCCCCTAAACCTAACCCGTAAGCTCACACTAACCTGTGCCCTCACACGTACGCTCCCCCTAAACCATTGTCGTACCCTCACCTGGGCCCTAAACCGTCCCCGTCCCCTAACCCTAACCCTAGCCCGAACCCTAATCCTAACCCTTCCCCGAAGACATCCCCTCACCCGTCCCCTAATCATAACCCGTACGCTCACACTAACCCGCGCCCTCACACGTACGCTCCCCCTAAACCATTATCGTGCCCTCACCTGGACCCTAAACCGTCCCCATCCCCTAACCCTAACCCTAGCCCGAACCTTAACCCTAACCATTCCCCGAAACCTTCCCCTCACCCGTCCCCTAATCCTAACCCGTACGCTCACACTAACCCACGTCTTCACACGTACGCTCCCCCTAAACCGTTGTCGTACCCTCACCTGGACCCTAAACCTTCCCCGTCCCCTAACCCTAACCCTAGCCCGAACCCTAACCCTAACCCTTCCCCGAAGCCTTCCCCTCACCCGTCCCCTAATCCTAACCCGTACGCTCACACTATCCAGTCCACTCACACGTACGCTGCCCCTAAACCGTTGTCGTACCCACACCTGGACCCTAAACGGTCCCCATCCCCTAACCTTAACCCTAGCCCAGACCCTAACCCTAAACCTTCCCCGAAGCCTTCCCCTCACCCGTCCCCTAATCCTAACCCGTACGCTCACACTTACCCGCGCCCTCACACGTACGCTCCCCCTAAACAGTTTTTGTACCCTCACTTGGACCCTAAACCGTCCCCGTCCCCTAACCCTAACCCTAGCCCGAACCCTAACCCTAACCCTTCCCCGAAGGCTTCCACTCACCCGTCCCCTAATGCTAGCCCGTACGCTCACACTAACCCGCGCCCTAACACGTATGCTCCCCCTAAACCGTTGTCGTACCCTCACCTGGACCCTAAAGTGTCCCCGTCCCCTAACCCTAACCCTAGCCCGAACCCTAACCCTAACCCTTGCCCGAAGCCTTCCCCTCACCCGTCCCCTAATCCTAACCCGTACGCTCACACTAACCCACGCCCTCACACGTACGCTCCCCCTAAACCACTGTCGTACCCTCACCTGGACCCTAAACCGTCCCCGTCCCCTAACCCTAACCCTAGCCCGAACCCTAACCCTAACCCTTCCCCAAAGGGTTCCCCTAACCCGTCCCCTAATCCTAACCCGTACGCTCACACTAACCCACGCCCTCACACGTACGCTCCCCCTCAACCGTTGTCGTACACTCACCTGGACCCTAAACCGTCCCCGTCCCGTAACCCTAACCCTAGCCCGAACCCTAACCCTAACCCTTCCCCGAAGCCTTCCCCTCACTCGTCCCCTAATCCTAAGCCGTACGCTCACACTAACCCACGCCCTCACACGTACGCTGCACCTAAACCGTTGTCGTACCCTCACATGGACCCTAAACCGTCCCCATCCCCTAACCCTAACCCTAGCCCGAACCCTAACCCTAATCCTTCCCTGAAGCCTTCACCCACCCGTCCCCTAATCCTAACCCGTACGCTCACACTAACCCGCGCCCTCACACGTACACTCCCGCTAAACCGTTGTCGTTCCCTCATCTGGATCCTAAACCGTCCACGTCCCCTAACCCTAACCCTAGCCCGAAACAGAACACTAACCCTTCTCCGAAGCCTTCATGTCACCCGTCCCCTAATCCTAACCCGCACGCTCACACTAACCCGCGCCCTCACAAGTACGCTCCCCCTAAACCGTTGTCGTACCCTCACATGGACCCTAAAGTGTCCCCGTCCCCTAACCCTAACCCTAGCCCGAACCCTAACCCTAACCTTTGCCCGAAGCCTTCCCCTCACCCGTCCCCTAATCCTAACCCGTACGCTCACACTAAACAGCCCGCTCACACGTATGCTGCCCCTAAACCGTTGTGGTACCCTCACCTGGACCCTAAACCGTCCCCATCCCCTAACACTAACCCTACCCAAACCCTAACCCTAACCCGTCCCCGAAGCCTTACCCTCACCCGTCCCCTAATCCTAACCCGTACGCTCAAACTAACCCGCGCCCTCACACGTACACTCCCCCTAAACCGATGTCGTACCTTCATCTGGACCCGAAACCGTCCCCGTCCCCTAACCCTAACCCTAGCCCGAACCCTAACCTTAACCCTTCCCCGAAGCCTTCCCCTCACCCGTCTCCTAATCCTAACCCGAACGCTCACACTAACCCGCGCCCTCACACGTACGCTCCACCTAAACCGCTGTCGTACCCTCAACTGGACCCGAAACTGTCCCCATCCCCTAACCCTAACCCTAGCCCGAACCCTAAACCTAACACTTCCCCGAAGCCTTCCCCTCACCTGTCCCCTAAACCTAACCCGTAAGCTCACACTAACCCGTGCCTTCACACGTACGCTCCCCCTAAACCATTGTCGTACACTCACCTGGACCCTAAACCGCCCCCGTCCCCTAACCCGAACCCTAGCCCGAACCCTATCCCTAACCGTTCCCCGAAGCCTTCCCCTGACCCGTCCCCTAATCCTAACCCGTACGCTCACACTAACCCATGCCCTCACACGTACGCTCCCCCTAAAACTTTGTCGTACCCTCACCGGGACCCTAAACCGTCCCTGTCCCCTAACCCTAACCCTAGCCCGAACCCTATCCCTAACCGTTCCCCGAAGCCTTCCCCTCACCCGTCCCCTAATCCTAACCCGTACGCTCACACTAACCCATGCCCTCACACGTACGCTCCCCCTAAACCACTGTCGTACCCTCACCTGGACCCTAAACCGTCCCCGTCCCCTAACCCTAACCCTAGCCCGAACCCTAACCCTAACCCTTCCCCAAAGGGTTCCCCTAACCCGTCCCCTAATCCTAACCCGTACGCTCACACTAACCCATGCCCTCACACTTACGCTCCCCCTAAACCGTTGTCGTACACTCACCTTGACCCTAAACCGTCCCCGTCCCGTAACCCTAACCCTAGCCCGAACCCTAACCCTAACCCTTCCCCGAAGCCTTCCCCTCACTCGTCCCCTAATCCTAAGCCGTACGCTCACACTAATCCACGCCCTCACACGTACGCTGCCCCTAAACCGTTGTCGTACCCTCACATGGACCCTAAACCGTCCCCATCCCCTAACCCTAAAGCAAGCCCGAACCGTAACTCTAATCCTTCCCTGAAGCCTTCACCCACCCGTCCCCTAATCCTAACCCGTACGCTCACACTAACCCGCGCCGTCACACATACACTCCCCCTAAACCGTTGTCGTTCCCTCATCTGGATCCTAAACCGTCCCCGTCCCCTAACCCTAACCCTAGCCCGAAACATAACACTAACCCTTCTCCGAAGCCTTCATGTCACCTGTCCCCTAATCCTAACCCGCACGCTCACACTAACCCGCGCCCTCACACGTACGCTCCCCCTAAATCGTTGTCGTACCTTCATCTGGACCCGAAACCATCCCCGTCCCCTAACCCTAACCCTAGCCCGAACCCTAACCTTAACCCTTCCCCGAAGCCTTCCCCTCACCGTCTCCTAATCCTAACCCGAACGCTCACACTAACCCGCGCCCTCACACGTACGCTCCACCTAAACCGCTGACGTACCCTCAACTGGACCCGAAACCGTCCCCATCCCCTAACCCTAACCCTAGCCCGAACCCTAACCCTAACACTTCCCTGAAGCCTTCCCCTCAGCCGTCCCCTAAACCTAACCCGTAAGCTCACACTAACCCGTGCCCTCACACGTACGCTCCCCCTAAACCATTGTCGTACGCTCACCTGGGCCCTAAACCGTCCCCGTCCCCTAACCCTAACCCTAGCCCGAACCCTAACGCTAACCCTTCCCCGAAGCCTTCCCCTCACCCGTCCCCTAATCCTAACCCGTACGCTCACACTAACCCGCGCCCTCACACGTACGCTCCCCCTAAACCGTTGTCGTACCCTCACCTGGACCCTAAACCGTCCCCGTCCCCAAACCCTAACCCTAGCCCGAACCCTAACCCTAAACCTTCCCCGAAGCCTTCCTGTCACCTGTCTCCGAATCCTAACCCGTACGCTCACACTAACCCGCGCCCTCACACGTACGCTCCGCCTAAACCGTTGTCGTACCCTCACCTGGACCATAAACCGTCCCCGTCACCTAACCCTAACCCTAGCCCGAACCCTAACCCTAACCCTTCAACAAAGCCTTCCCCTAACCTGTCCCCTAATCCTAACCGGTACGCTCACACTAACCGGCGCCCTCACACGTACGCTCTCCCTAAACCGCTGTCGTACACTCACCTGGACCCTAAACCGTCCCCGTCCCCTAACCCTAACCCTAGCCCGAACCCTAACCCTAACACTTCCCCGAAACCTTCGCTTCACCCGTCCCCTAAAACTAACCCGTAAGCTCACACTACCCCGCGCCCTCACACGTACGCTCCCCCTAAACCATTGTCGTACACTCACCTGGACCCTAAACCGCCCCGTCCCCTAACCCGAACCCTAGCCCGAACCCTATCCCTAACCGTTGCCCGAAGCCTTCCCCTGACCCGTCCCCTAATCCTAACCCGTACGCTCACAATAACCCATGCCCTCACACGTACGCTCCCCCTAAACCTTTGTCGTACCCTCACCGGGACCCTAAACCATCCCTGTCCCCTAACCCTAACCCTAGCCCGAACCCTAACCCTAACCCTTCCCCGAAGCCTTCCCCTCACCCGTCCCCTAATCCTAACCCGTACGCTCACACTAACCCACGCCCTCACACGTACGCTCCCCCTAAACCACTGTCGTACCCTCACCTGGACCCTAATCCGTCCCCGTTCCCTAACCCTAACCCTAGCCCGAACCCTAACCCTAACACTTCCCCGAAGACATCCCCTCACCCGTCCCCTAATCCTAACCCGTACGCTCACACTAACCCGCGCCCTCACACTTACGCTCCCCCTAAACCATTATCGTGCCCTCACCTGGACCCTAAACCGTCCCCATCCCCTAACCCTAACCCTAGCCCGAACCTTAACCCTAACCATTCCCCGAAACCTTCCCCTCACCTGTCCCCTAATCCTAACCCGTACGCTCACACTAACCCACGTCTTCACACGTACGCTCCCCCTAAACCGTTGTCGTACCCTGACCTGGACCCTAAACCGTCCCCGTCCCCTAACCCTAACCCTAGCCCGAACCCTAACCCTAACCCTTCCCCGAAGCCTTCCCCTCACCCGTCCCCTAATCCTAACCCGTACGCTCACACTATCCAGTCCGCTCACACGTACGCTGCCCCTAAACCGTTGTCGTACCCACACCTGGACCCTAAACGGTCCCCATCCCCTAACCTTAACCCTAGCCCAGACCCTAACCCTAAACCTTCCCCGAAGCCTTCCCCTCACCCGTCCCCTAATCCTAACCCGTACGCTCACACTTACCCGCGCCCTCACACGTACGCTCCCCCTAAACAGTTTTCGTACCCTCACCTGGACCCTAAACCGTCCCGGTCCCCTAACCCTAACCCTAGCCCGAACCGTAACCCTAACCCTTCCCCGAAGCCTTCCCCTCACCCGTCCCCTAATGCTAGCCCGTACGCTCACATTAACCCGCGCCCTAACACGTACGCTCCCCCTAAACCGTTGTCGTACCCTCACCTGGACCCTAAAGTGTCCCTGTCCCCTAACCCTAACCCTAGCCCGAACCCTAACCCTAACCCTTGCCCGAAGCCTTCCCCTCACCCGTCCCCTAATCCTAACCCGTACGCTCAAACTAACCCGCTCCCTCACACGTACGCTCCCCCTAAACCGATGTCGTACCTTCATCTGGACCCAAAACCGTCCCCGTCCCCTAACCCTAACCCTGGTCCAAACCCTAACCTTAACCCTTCCCCGAACCCTTCCCCTCACCCGTCTCCTAATCCTAACCCGAACGGTCACACTAACCCGCGCCCACACACGTGCGCTCCACCTAAACCGCTGTCGTGCCCTCAACTGGACCCGAAACCGTCCCCAACCCCTACCCTAACCCTAGCCCGAACCCTAACCCTAACACTTCCCCGAAGCCTTCCCCTCACCCGTTCCCTAAACCTAACCCGTAAGCTCACACTAACCCGTGCCCTCACACGTACGCTCCCCATAAACCATTGTCGTACCCTCACCTGGGCCCTAAACCGTCCCCGTCCCCTAACCCTAACCCTAGCCCGAACCCTAACCCTAACCCTTCAACAAAGCCTTCCCCTAACCTGTCCCCTAATCCTAACCCGTACGCTCACACTAACCGTCGCCCTCACACGTACGCTCCCCCTAAACCGTTGTCGTACACTCAACTGGACCCTAAACCGTCCCCATCCCCTAACCCTAACCCTAGCCAGAACCTTAACCCTAACCTTTCCCCAAAGCCTTCCCCTAACCCGTCCCCTAATCCTAACCCGTACGCTCACACTAACCCGCGCCCTCACACGTACGCTCCCCCTAAACCGTTGTCGTACCCTCACCTGGACCCTAAACCATCCCCGTCCCCTAACCGTAACCCTAACCAGAACCCTATCCCTAACCCTTCCCCGAAGCCTTCCCCTCACCCGTCCCCTAATCCTAACCCGTTCGCTCACACTAACACGCGCCCTCACACGTACGCTCCCCCTAAACCGTTGTCGTACCCTCACCTGGACCCTAAACCATCCCCGTCCCCTAACCCTAACCCTAGACCGAACCCTAACCCTAAACCTTCCCCGAAGCCTTCCCCTCACCCGTCCCCTAATCCTAACCCGTACGCTCACACTAACCCGCGCCCTCACACGTACGCTCCCCCTAAACCGCTGTCGTACCCTCAATTGGACCCGAAACCATCCCCGTCCCCTAACCTTAACCCTAGCCCGAACACTAACCCTAACCCTTCCCCGAAGCCTTCCCCTCACCCGTCCCCTAATCCTAACCCATATGCTCACACTAACCCATGCCCTCACAAGTGAAAAATGGATAAAGAAGTTGTGGTACTTACGTACAATGCAATATCACTCAGCAATGAAATCTATGTCATCAGGCCCGTAGCAGCATAATGAGTGGATTCAGGTATGATGATTCTAACTGAAATATGTCACACAGAAAAAGAAACATCATAAGATATCACTAATACACGGAATGTAAACTTGGCTACACAGGAACTGAATTACAAAACAGAACAGGGCCTTAAATTTAGAAAACCAACTTATGCTTGCTTAAGGGGAAAGGTGAGTTGGGGTGCTGCCTAAAACCAGAGATTGAAATGAGCACAGATAAAGTTCCTTAAGCCAAATATGGAATAGACAAGAGCTACTCCTTACTCAACGAAATGGACTCAACACACCATATTAAACGCTTAAGAATGTACCTGACGAGTAAGTATCTTAAAACCTATGGATTGCTATGTCTCTGAAAGAGAATAAAGCGTGTGTACAGGGACATAAACGCAGCAGTGATAGGATTGGAGAGGTTCGGTGAGCAAATGAAGACCCGTTGAAGTCATATTGCATGGTACCCATTCCACGGGTCTCAACTCTCCAGGTTTAAGGTATTCTTCCTTCAGCAAAAACATGCATGTGGAACCCAGAGTATGATCAACCGTGTGATCGATAGACGTGCTCCAATATGTCTCAGTTCTCGTCCCCTGGTACTCGGGTGCAACATTCCAGACGCTTTACTAACACTCTCCCGACTTGGAGAGTCAGTGCCTTTAACCTCCACTTTGGTCCAGTTTGCAATTTCTGCGGAAGATGAACAGGAATAGGGAGAACCAATGAGAGACTAGCTGGAGGTGTCTGGACGGGCAAATTTAACTCTCATTCCCACCAGGAAGAGGAATTAAACAAAAGCTCAGTGTGCGGTGCCGGAACCAGATTAGGGCCTGAAGCAATCCTGCGGTGTTGCGGCCAGCTCACAAGAAAGCGAGTTGAAGAAAGGAGCTCAGGGGCACTGTAATTCACAAACTTGCAGAGTTATAAATGACAGCTATCGTCCAAAAATATACTGAAGTAAGGCTGCCAAGAGGATTTGAAAGCGGGGCAGAATTGCAGGACACCGATTTCAGGAGGTAGACTGGAATTGCATTTAAAGCATAGGAAAAGAGGCAGAACGTCAACAATGAGACACTTGGCCAAAAAGGGGCGTATGCGTTTTTTCCTGAATATATTCAGGAAAAAACGCATACGCCCCTTTTTGGCCAACCAAGCAAGCTTGCAAAGGAAATCTGCCCTACAATGAAGTCTCACTTCCCCCCGGTCAAAAGGGCCATCTGAAAAAAGTGTAAAATCCAGAAAGGCAGGACAGGCCATGGAGAACTGGGAGCCTTGTTATGCTGATGGGCGGGATGTAAATTGCCAACAGCCACTGGGGAGAAGTGTATGGTGTTTCCTGAAACATCTAAAAAACAAAGCAACAGAGCCTAGGGCACTTCCACTTATGGTCCTATAGCTTAGGGAAATTAAAATCAAAAAGACACAGCCACCCCAAAGTTTGGGACGGCTCTGTTTACAAGAACCTCGTTTACAGGACAAGTTCAATATCGCAGAAAGCGAAAAATGGATAAAGAAGTTGTGGTACTTACGTACAATGCAATATCACTCATCAATGAAATCTATGTCATCAGGCCCGTAGCAGCATAATGAGTGGATTCAGGTATGATGATTCTAACTGAAATAAGTCACACAGAAAAAGAAACATCATAAGATATCACTAATACACGGAATGTAAACTTGGCTACACAGGAACTGGATTACAAATCAGAACAGGGTCTCAAATTTAGAAAACCAACTTATGCTTGCTTAAGCGAAAAGGTGAGTTGGGGTGCTGCATCAAAGCAGAGATTGAAATGAGCACAGATAAAGTTCCTTAAGCCAAATATGGAATAGAGAAGAGCTACTCCTTGCTCAACAAAATGGACTCAACACCCCATATTAAACGCCTAAGAATGTACCTGACTAGTAAGTAACTTAAAACCTATGGATTGCTATGTCTCTGAAAGAGAATCAAGCGTGTGTACAGGGGCATAAACGCAGCAGTGATAGGATTGGAGAGGTTCGGTGAGCAAATGAAGACCCTTTGAAGTCATATTGCATGGTACCCATTCCACGGGTCTCAACTCTCCAGGTTTAAGGGATTCTTCCTTCAGCTAAAACATGCATGTGGAACCCAGAGTATGATCAACCGTGTGATCGGGAAACGTGTTCCAATATATCTCAGTTCTCGTCCCCTGGTACTCGAGTGCAACATTCCAGACGCTTTACTAACACTCTCCCGACTTGGAGAGTCAGTGCCTTTAATCTCCTGTTTGGCCCATTTGCAATTTCTGCGGAAGATGAACAGGAATAGGGAGAACCAATGAGAGACTAGCTGGAGGTGTCTGGACGGGCAAATTTAACTCTCATTCCCACCAGGAAGAGGAATTAAACAAAGGCTCAGCGTGCAGTGCCGGAACCAGATTAGGGCCTGAAGCAATCCTGCGGTGTTGCGGCCAGCTCACAAGAAAGCGAGTTGAAGAAAGGAGCTCAGGGGCACTGTAATTCACAAACCTGCAGAGTTATAAATGACAGCTATCGTCCAAAAATATACTGAAGTAAGGCTGCCAACAGAACTTGAATGTGGGGCAGAATTGCAGGAAACCAATTTCAGGAGGTAGACTGCAATTGCATTTAAAGCATAGGAAAAGAGCAGAACGTCCACAATGATGCATTTGGCCAAAAAGGGCGTATGCGTTTTTTCCTGAATATATTCAGGAAAAAACGCATACGCCCTTTTTGGCCAACCAAGCAAGCTCGCAAAGGAAATCTGCACTACAATGAAGTCTCACTTCCCCCCGCTCAAAAGGGCCATCTGAAAAAAGTGTAAAATCCAGAAAGGCAGGACAGGCCATGGAGAACTGGGAGCCTTGTTATGCTGATGGGGGGGATGTAAATTGCCAACAGCCACTCGGGAGAAGTGTATGGTGTTTCCTGAAACATCTAAAAAACAAAGCAACAGAGCCTAGGGCACTTCCACTTATGGTCCTATGGCTTAGGGAAATTATGATCAAAAAGACACAGCCACTCCAATGTTTGGGTCGGCTCTATTTACAAGAACCTCGTTTATGGTACAAGTTCATATCACAGAAAGTGAAAAATGGATAAAGAAGTTGTGGTACTTACGTACAATGCAATATCACTCAGCAATGACATCTATGTCATCAGGCCCATAGCAGCATAATGAGTGGATTTAGGTATGATGATTCTAAATGAAATAAGTCACACAGAAAAAGAAACATGATAAGATATCACTAATACACGGAATGTGAACTTGGCTACACATGAACTTAATTACAAAACAGAACAGGGTCTCAAGTTTAGAAAACCAACTTATGCTTGCTTAAGGGGGAAGGTGAGTTGGGGTGCTGCCTAAAACCAGAGTTTGACATTAGCACAGATACTGTTCCATAAGCCAAATATGTAATAGACAAGACCTACCCCTTGCTCAACAAAATGGACTCAACAATGAGGTATCACCTCACAGCTGATAGAATGGGCATCATCAGAAAATCTACAAACAAAAAATGCTGGAAAGGGTGTGGAGAAAAGGAACCCTTTTCCACTATTGTTGGGAATATAAATTGATACAGTCACTGGAGAACAATATGGAGTTCTTAAGAAACTAACAATAGAATTACCATATGATACAGTAATCCCAGTACTGGACATATACCTAGACAAAACCATAAATCAAAAAGAGACATTCACTGCAATGTTCATTGCATCACTATTTAAAATATCGAGGTAATGGAAGCAACCTAAATGCCCACAGACAGACGAATGCATAAAGCTGTGGTACATATATAAAATGGAATATTACTAAGCCATGAAAAGGAATGAAATTGGGTCATTTGTAGAGACGTCGATGGGTCTAGAATCTGTCATACAGAGTGAAGTAAGTCAGAAAGAGAAAAACAAATCTTGTATATTCATGCATATATGTGGAACCTAGAAAAACTGTACAGATTAACCATTTTGCAAGGCATAAATAGAGCAACAGATGTAGACAACAAATGTATGGACAACAAGGGGGGAAAGCTGTTGGGGGGGTGGTGGTGGGAGGAGTTGAGAGACTGGGATTGGCATGTATACATTTATATGTATAAAATAGATAACCAATAAGAACCTGCTGTATAAAAATATAAAATAAAATTCAAAATTGAAAAGAAATAAAATTTAAAAAATAAAACGGAAAAAACAATTATTCCCTTCACATACATGTATTTATATGAATAAATTATTTCCATGCTTATATCTGTAAATACAAAAAAGAGGAATAAAATCTACCTTGAACCAAAAATGAAAAAGAGAAAAAAAACACAGAACCCACCAGTTCCACAGAGGAAAACCGTATCAGGGCACTTGCTCCAGTTGTAAACAATTCTGAAGTTGGTCAGTGGTGGGGAATCGTCTCCCATTCAGCCAGCAGCCCCCACGCAACAAGCGTCCTCATTGCAAAGCTGGGGCACCGTGCCGAGGCATCTGTGAGTAAACGTGAGTTGAGCCCCAGGCCAGTTGCTGCTGAACTATTCCCACCCATCCCAGGTAAAACACCTGAATATATACAAGGACTTGAAAGCCTAGAGGAAGGGCCATAGAGCCACACGAGTGACAGCATGCCGGCCGACTTGGTGCCTGCAGGCCAGCCAGGATGGTCCTGGCCCTGGGTGCTCTTCTGGAAGATTTCCATTTCCCTGCCTGAGATACCCGTCCTGTCCCTGCCCCCACTGCTTTTTTCCTTCCTCACCTCTGCCCAGGGAGAAATTCCAGCAGCAGGTATGGGTGACACATCCTCTTCTTTAGCAGGTGGCAGCCTGGAAACTGCTGCAGAAAGTCCAGCAGAGCCCCACTCACACTGGGCCACCCACAAAGCCGTGGCCTCTCACTCCCTCCCACCAGCCCAGCCCCGAGACTGCTGACAGGGCAGAGAAAATGGCGTCAGGCACGGCTGCAGGGGCTCTTGCTGCCTGGAGTGGTATTTATATTGATCTCAACCCAGGCACACCTGGGGAGGGCTGGCTGGCACGGTAAGGCTGCCCAGCTCAGCCAATCATCACCCCTCAGGGGCTCACAGTTGCAGAAAATGGAACTTGCTGAACCGGCCAGGTCCAAGGAACAGGTGTGGGCTCCTGAGAGTCAGGATAGACAAGGGGCTGCAGCTTTGGCTTGTTTTCTAATCATTTTATCTGGCCCATGAGTGGGAGACAACTTCAAGAAAACCCTCTCCTAATGAGAGGAACGCAGGAGTCAGGGAGAGGAGGGGTGGGTGGTGGTTGGAGACAGAGGCCTGGTGCCCTGGGTGCAGTGGAAGTCTCTGGAAGACCAGGTGGAGGGAGGCCGCACAGAGTGATGCCCAGGGTCACAGACCTGTCACAGCTGCTGTTTGTTAGTTCAAGTCCTGCTCTGAGGTGCTCTGTGTCAGCTCTGAGCGACAGGTGAGCTGGGGGTGCTCTGCAATGAGGGCTATGTGCACGGTTCCTGTGTGCCCAGCCCTGCCACGGTACCTGCAAGGGTAGCTCTGTATCCTGGGAGGGGCCTGACCACGAGAGCCCCGTGGGCTGGGGTGGGGGGTGGGGTACCTGCCCAGGTGAGCTCCATATTCTGGGATTGGTCTGACCACGAGAGCCCCATGGGC
>NW_028138578.1:0-46438 GCF_964270905.1 Leucopleurus acutus | reverse complement strand
GGTGAGGTTCGGTGAGCAAATGCAGGCCCTTTGAAGTCATATTGCATGGTACCCATTCCATGGGTCTCAACTCTCCAGGTTTAAGGGATTCTTCCTTCAGCTAAAACATGCATGTGGAACCCAGAGTATGATCCACCGTGTGATCGGGAAACGTGTTCAAATGTGTCTCAGTTTTCGTCCCCTGGTACTCGGGTGCAACATTCCAGATGCTTTACTAACACTCTCCCCACTTGGAGAGTCAGTGCCTTTAACCTCCTGTTTGGCCCAGTTTGCAATTTCTGTGGAAAATGAACAGGAATAGGGAGAACCAATGAGAGACTAGGTGGAGGTGTCTGGACGGGCAAATTTAACTCTCATTTCCCACCAAGAAGAAGAATTAACCAAAGGCTCAGCATGCCATACCGGAAGCACACTAGGGCCTGAAGCAATCCTGCGGTGTTGCGGCCAGCTCAAAAGAAAGCGAGTTGAAGAAAGGAGCTCAGGGGCACTGTAATTCACAAACCTGCAGAGATAAATGACAGCTATCTTCCAAAAATATATTGAAGTAAGGCTGCCAAGAGGAGTTGAAAGCGGGGCAGAATTGCAGGAAACCGATTTCAGGAGGTAGACTGGAATTGCATGTAAAGCATAGGAAAAGAGGCAGAACGTCCACAATGATGCACTTGGCCAAAAAGGGCGTATGCGTTTTTTCCTGAATATATTCAGTAAAAAACGCATACGCCCTTTTTGGCCAACCAAGCAAGCTTGCAAAGGAAATCTGCACTACAATGAAGTCTCACTGCCACCCTGGGTCAGAAGGGCCATCTGAAAAAAGTGTAAAATCCAGAAAGGAAGGACAGGCCATGGAGAACTGGGAGCCTTGTTATGCTGATGGTTGGGATGAAAATTACCAGCAGCCACTCTGGAGAAGTGTATGGTGTTTCCTGAAACATCCAAAAAACAAAGCAACAGAGCCTAGGGCACTTCCACTTATGGTCCTATAGCTTAGGGAAATTAAAATCAAAAAGACACAGCCACCCCAAAGTTTGGGATGGCTCTGTTTACAAGAACCTCGTTTACGGTACAAGTTCAATATCACAGAAAGCAAAAAATGGATAAAGAAGTTGTGGTACTTATGTACAATGCAATATCACTCAGCAATGAAATCTATGTCATCAAGCCTGTAGCAGAATAATGAGTGGATTCAGGTACGATGATTCTAAGTGAAATAAGTCACACAGAAAAAGAAACATCATAAGATATCACTACTACACGGAATGTAAACTTGGCTACACAGGAACAGAATTACTAAACAGGACAGGGTGTCAAATGCAGAAAACCAACTTATGCTTGCTTAAGGGGAAAGGTGAGTTGGGGTGTTGCATACAACAAGAGATTGAAATTAGCACAGATACCATTCCATGAGCCAAATATGTAATAGACAAGAGCTACTCCTTGCTCAACGAAGTGGACTCAACACCCCATATTAAACGCCTAACAATATACCTGACTAGTAAGAATCTTAAAACCTATGGATTTATATGTCTCCGAAAGAGAATCAAGCGTGTGTACAGCGGCATAAACGCAGCAGTGATAGGATTGGTGAGGTTCGGTGAGCAAATGCAGACCCTTTGAAGTCATATTGCATGGTACCCATTCCATAGGTCTCAACTCTCCATGTTTAAGGAATTCTTCCTTCAGCTAAAACATGCATGTGGAACCCAGAGTATGACCCACCGTGTGATCGGGAAACGTGTTCAAATGTGTCTCAGTTTTTGTCCTCTGGTACTCGGGTGCAACATTCCAGATGCTTTACTAACACTCTCCCCACTTGGAGAGTCAGTGCCTTTAACCTCCTGTTTGGCCCAGTTTGCAATTTCTGTGGAAAATGAACAGGAATAGGGAGAACCAATGAGAGACTAGGTGGAGGTGTCTGGACGGGCAAATTTAACTCTCATTTCCCACCAGGAAGAGGAATTAACCAAAGGCTCAGCATGCCGTGCCGGAACCAAACTAGGGCCTGAAGCAATCCTGCGGTGTTGCGGCCAGCTCACAAGAAAGCGAGTTGAAGAAAGGAGCTCAGGGGCACTGTAATTCACAAACCTGCAGAGATAAATGACAGCTATCTTCCAAAAATATATTGAAGTAAGGCTGCCAAGAGGAGTTGAAAGCGGGGCAGAATTGCAGGAAACCGATTTCAGGAGGTAGACTGGAATTGCATGTAAAGCATAGGAAAAGAGGCAGAACGTCCACAATGATGCACTTTGCCAAAAAGGGCGTATGCGTTTTTTCCTGAATATATTCAGGAAAAAACGCATACGCCCTTTATGGCCAAACAAGCAAGCTTGCAAAGGAAATCTGCACTACAATGAAGTCTCACTGCCCCCCGGTCAAAAGGGCCATCTGAAAAAAGTGTTAAATCCAGAAAGGCAGGACAGGCCATGGAGAACTGGGAGCCTTGTTATGCTGGTGGGCGGGATGTAAATTGCCAGCAGGGACTCTGGAGAAGTGTATGGTGTTTCCTGAAACATCTAAAAAACAAAGCAACAGAGCCTAGGGCAATTCCACTTATGGTCCTATAGCTTAGGGAAATTAAAATCAAAAAGACACAGCCACCCCAAAGTTTGGGACGGCTCTGTTTACAAGAACCTCGTTTACTGTACAAGTTCAATATCACAGAAAGCGAAAAATGGATAAAGAAGTTGTGGTACTTACGTACAATGCAATATCACTCAGCAATGAAATCTATGTCATCAGGCCCGTAGCAGCATAATGAGTGGATTTAGGTACGATGATTCTAAGTGAAATAAGTCACAGAGAAAAAGAAACATCATAAGGTATCACTAATACACGGAATGTAACTTGGCTACACAGGAACTGAATTACAAAACAGAACAGGGTCTCAAAGTAGAAAACCAACATATGCTTGCTTAAGTGGAAAGGTGAGTTGGGGTGCTGCATAAAACCAGAGATTGAAATTAGCACAGATACCGCTCCATAAGCCAAATATGTAATAGACAAGAGCTACTCCTTGCTCAACGAAGTGGACTCAACACCCCATATTAAACGCCTAAGAATATACCTGACTAGTAAGAATCTTAAAACCTATGGATTTATATGTCTCCGAAAGAGAATCAAGCGTGTGTACAGCGGCATAAACGCAGCAGTGATAGGAGTGGTGAGGTTCGGTGAGCAAATGCAGACCCTTTGAAGTCATATTGCATGGTACCCATTCCATGGGTCTCAACTCTCCAGGTTTAAGGGATTCTTCCTTCAGCTAAAACATGCATGTGGAACCCAGAGTATGATCCACCATGTGATCGGGAAACGTGTTTAAATGTGTCTCAGTTTTCGTCCCCTGGTACTCGGGTGCAACATTCCAGACGCTTTACTAACACTCTCCCCACTTGGAGAGTCAGTGCCTTTAACCTCCTGTTTGGCCCAGTTTGCAATTTCTGCGTAAGATGAACAGGAATAGGGAGAACCAATGAGAGACTAGCTGGAGGTGTCTGGACGGGCAAATTTAACTCTCATTTCCCACCAGGAAGAGGAAATAACCAAATGCTCAGCGTGCCATGCCAGAAGCACTCTAAGGCCTGAAGCAATCCTGCGGTGTTGCGGCCAGCTCACAAGAAAGCGAGTTGAAGAAAGGAGCTCAGGGGCACTGTAATTCACAAACCTGCAGAGTTATAAATGACAGCTATCTTCCAAAAATATATTGAAGTAAGGCTGCCAAGAGGAGTTGAAAGCGGGGCAGAATTGCAGGAAACCGATTTCAGGAGGTAGACTGGAATTGCATGTAAAGCATAGGAAAAGAGGCAGAACGTCCACAATGATGCACTTGGCCAAAAAGGGCGTATGCGTTTTTTCCTTCAGGAAAAAACGCATACGCCCTTTTTGGCCAACCAAGCAAGCTTGCAAAGGAAATCTGCACTACAATGAAGTCTCACTGCCCCCCAGTCAAAAGAGCCATCTGAAAAAAGTGTAAAATCCAGAAAGACAGGACAGGCTAAGGAGAACTGGGAGCCTTTTTATGCTGATGGGTGGGATGTAAATTGCCAACAGCCACTCTGGAGAAGTGTATGCTGTTTCCTGAAACATCCAAAAAACAAAGCAACAGAGCCTAGGGCACTCCCACTTATGGTCCTATAGCTTAGGGAAATTAAAATCAAAAAGACACAGCCACCCCAAACTTTGGGCCGGCTCTGTTTACAAGAACCTCGTTTCCTGTACAAGTTCAATATCACAGAAAGCGAAAAATGGATAAAGAAGTTGTGGTACTTAAGTACAATGCAATATCACTCAGCAATGAAATCTATGTCATCAGGCCCGTAGCAGCATAATGAGTGGATTCAGGTACGATGATTCTAAGTGAAATAAGTCACACAGAAAGAGAAACATCATAATATATCACTACTACACGGAATGTAAACTTGGCTACACAGGAACTGAATTACAAAACAGAACATGGTCTCAAATGTAGAAAACCAACTTATGCTTGCTTAAGGGGAAAGGTGAGTTGGGGTGCGGCATAAAACCAGAGATTGAAATTAGCACAGATACCGTTCCATAAGCCAAATATGTAATAGACAAGAGCTACTCCTTGCTCAAAGAAGTGGACTCAACACCCCATAATAAACGCCTAAGAATATACCTGACAAGTAAGAATCTTAAAACCTTTGGATTTATATGTCTCCAAAAGAGAATCAAGCGTGTGTACAGCGGCATCAACGCAGCAGTGATAGGATTGGTGAGGTTCGGTGAGCAAATGCAGGCCCTTTGAAGTCATATTGCATGGTACCCATTCCATGGGTCTCAACTCTCCAGGTTTAAGGGATTCTTCCTTCAGCTAAAACATGCATGTGGAACCCAGAATATGATCCACCGTGTGATCGGGAAACGTGTTCAAATGTGTCTCAGTTTTCGTCCCCTGGTACTCGGGTGCAACATTCCAGACGCTTTACTAACACTCTCCCCACTTGGAGAGTCAATGCCTTTAACCTCCTGTTTGGCCCAGTTTGCAATTTCTGCGTAAGATGAACAGGAATAGGGAGAACCAATGAGAGACTAGGTGGAGGTGTCTGGACGGGCCAATTTAACTCTCATTTCCCACCACGAAGAGGAATTAACCAAAGGCTCAGCGTGCCATGCCAGAAGCACACTAGGGCCTGAAGCAATCCTTCGGTGTTGCGGCCAGCTCACAAGAAAGCGAGTTGAAGAAAGGAGCTCAGAGGCACTGTAATTCACAAATCTGCAGAGTTACAAATGACAGCTATCGTCCAAAAATATATTGAAGTAAGGCTGCCAAGAGGACTTGAAAGCGGGGCAGAATTACAGTAAACCGATTTCAGGAGGTAGACTGGAATTGCATGTAAAGCATAGGAAAAGAGGCAGAACGTCCACAATGATGCACTTGGCCAAAAAGGGCGTATGCGTTTTTTCCTGAATATATTCAGGAAAAAAGGCATACGCCCTTTTTGGCCAACCAAGCAAGCTTGCAAAGGAAATCTGCACTACAATGAAGTCTCACTGCTCCCCGGTCAAAAGGCTATCTGAAAAAAGTGTAAAATCCAGAAAGGCAGGACAGGCCATGGAGAACTGGGAGCCTTGTTATTCTGATGGGTGGGATGTAAATTGCCAACAGCCACTCTGCAGAAGTGTATGGTGTTTCCTGAAACATCCAAAAAACAAAGCAACAGAGCCTAGGGCACTTCCACTTATGGTCCTATAGCTTAGGGAAATTAAAATCAAAAAGACACAGCCACCCCAAACTTTGGGCCGGCTCTGTTTACAAGAACCTCGTTTACTGTACAAGTTCAATATCACAGAAAGCGAAAAATGGATAAAGAAGTTGTGGTACTTACGTACAATGCAATATCACTCAGCAATGAAATCTATGTCATCAGGCCCGTAGCAGCATAATGAGTGGATTCAGGTACGATGATTCTAAGTGAAATAAGTCACACAGAAAAAGAAACATCATAAGATATCACTACTACACGGAATGTAAACTTGGCTACACAGGAACTGAATTACAAAACAGAACAGGGTGTCAAATGTAGAAAACCAACTTATGCTTGCTTAAGGGGAAAGGTAAGTTGGGGTGTTGCATACAACAAGAGATTGAAATTAGCACAGATACCATTCCATGAGCCAAATATGTAATAGACAAGAGCTACTCCTTGCTCAACGAAGTGGACTCAACACCCCATATTAAACGCCTAACAATATACCTGACTAGTAAGAATCTTAAAACCTATGGATTTATATGTCTCCAAAAGAGAATCAAGCGTGTGTACAGCGGCATAAACGCAGCAGTGATAGGATTGGTGAGGTTCGGAGAGCAAATGCAGATCCTTTGAAGTCATATTGCATGGTACCCATTCCATAGGTCTCAACTCTCCAGGTTTAAGGGATTCTTCCTTCAGCTAAAACATGCATGTGGAACCCAGAGTATGACCCACCGTGTGATCGGGAAACGTGTTCAAATGTGTCTCAGTTTTTGTCCCCTGGTACTCGGGTGCAACTTTCCAGATGCTTTACTAACACTCTCCCCACTTGGAGAGTCAGTGCCTTTAACCTCCTGTTTGGCCCAGTTTGCAATTTCTGTGGAAAATGAACAGGAATAGGGAGAACCAATGAGAGACTAGGTGGAGGTGTCTGGACGGGCAAATTTAACTCTCATTTCCCACCAGGAAGAGGAATTAACCAAAGGCTCAGCATTCCGTGCCGGAACCACACTAGGGCCTGAAGCAATCCTGCGGTGTTGCGGCCAGCTCACAAGAAAGCGAGTTGAAGAAAGGAGCTCAGGGGCACTGTAATTCACAAACCTGCAGAGTTATAAATGACAGCTATCCTCCAAAAATATATTGAAGTAAGGCTGCCAAGAGGAGTTGAAAGCGGGGCAGAATTGCAGGAAACCGATTTCAGGAGGTAGACTGGAATTGCATGTAAAGCATAGGAAAAGAGGCAGAACGTCCACAATGATGCACTTGGCCAAAAAGGGCGTATGCGTTTTTTCCTGAATATATTCAGGAAAAAACGCATACGCCCTTTTTGGCCAACCAAGCAAGTTTGCAAAGGAAATCTGCACTACAATGAAGTCTCACTGCCCCCCGGTCAAAAGGGCCATCTGAAAAATGTGTTAAATCCAGAAAGACAGGACATGCCATGGAGAACTGGGAGCCTTGTTATGCTGATGGGCGGGATGTAAATTGCCAGCAGCCACTATGGAGAAGTGTATGGTGTTTCCTGAAACATCTAAAAAACAAAGCAACAGAGCCAAGGGCAATTCCACTTATGGTCCTATAGCTTAGGGAAATTAAAGTCAAAAAGACACAGCCACCCCAAAGTTTGGGACGGCTCTGTTTACAAGAACCTCGTTTACAGTACAAGTTCAATATCACAGAAAGCGAAAAATGGATAAAGAAGTTGTGGTACTTACGTACAATGCAATATCACTCAGCAATGAAATCTATGTCATCAGGCCCGTAGCAGCATAATGAGTGGATTCAGGTACGATGATTCTAAGTGAAATAAGTCACACAGAAAAAGAAACATCATAAGGTATCACTAATACACGCAATGTAAACTTGGCTACACAGGAACTGAATTACAAAGCAAAACAGGGTCTCAAATGTAGAAAACCAACTTATGCTTGCTTAAGGGGAAAGGTGAGTTGGGGTACTGCATAAAACCAGAGATTGAAATTAGCACAGATACCGTTCCATAAGCCAAATATGTAATAGACAAGAGCTACTGCTTGCTCAACGAAGTGGACTCAACACCCCATAATAAACGCCTAAGAATATACCTGACTAGTAAGAATCTTAAAACCTTTGGATTTATATGTCTCCAAAAGAGAATCAAGCGTGTGTACAGCAGCATAAACGCAGCAGTGATAGGAGTGGTGAGGTTCGGTGAGCAAATGCAGACCCTTTGAAGTCATATTGTATGGTACCCATTCCATGGGTCTCAACTCTCCAGGTTTAAGGGATTCTTCCTTCAGCTAAAACATGCATGTGGAACCCAGAGTATGATCCACCGTGTGATCGGGAAACGTGTTCAAATGTGTCTCAGTTTTCGTCCCCTGGTACTCGGGTGCAACATTCCAGACGCTTTACTAACACTCTCCCCACTTGGAGAGTCAGTGCCTTTAACCTCCTCGTTGGCCCAGTTTGCAATTTCTGCGTAAGATGAACAGGAATAGGGAGAACCAATGAGAGACTAGGTGGAGGTGTCTGGACGGGCAAATTTAACTCTCATTTCCCACCACGAAGAGGAATTAACCAAAGCCTCAGCGGGCCATGCCAGAAGCACACTAGGGCCTGAAACAATCCTGCGGTGTTGCGGCCAGCTCACAAGAAAGCGAGTTGAAGAAAGGAGCTCAGGGGCACTGTAATTCACAAACCTGCAGAGTTATAAATGACAGCTAACTTCCAAAAATATATTGAAGTAAGGCTGCCAAGAGGACTTGAAAGCGGGGCAGAATTGCAGGAAACCGATTTCAGGAGGTAGACTGGAATTGCATGTAAAGCATAGGAAAAGAGGCAGAACGTCCACAATGATGCACTTGGCCAAAAAGGGCGTATGCGTTTTTTCCTGAATATATTCAGGAAAAAACGCATACGCCCTTTTTGGCCAACCAAGCAAGCTTGCAAAGGAAATCTGCACTACAATGAAGTCTCACTGCTCCCCGGTCAAAAGGCTATCTGAAAAAAGTGTAAAATCCAGAAAGGCAGGACAGGCCATGGAGAACTGGAAGCCTTGTTATTCTGATGGTTGGGATGAAAATTGCCAACAGCCACTCTGCAGAAGTGTATGGTGTTTCCTGAAACATCCAAAAAACAAAGCAACAGAGCCTAGGGCACTTCCACTTATGGTCCTATAGCTTAGGGAAATTAAAATCAAAAAGACACAGCCACCCCAAAGTTTGGGACGGCTCTGTTTACAAGAACCTCGTTTACGGTACAAGTTCAATATCACAGAAAGTAAAAAATGGATAAAGAAGTTGTGGTACTTACATACAATGCAATATCACTCAGCAATGAAATCTATGTCATCAAGCCCGTAGCAGAATAATGAGTGGATTCAGGTACGATGATTCTAAGTGAAATAAGTCACACAGGGCTTACCTGGTGGCGCAGTGGTTGAGAGTCCGCCTGCCGATGCAGAGGACATGTGTTCGTGCCCCGCTCCGAGAAGATCCCACATGCCGCGGAGCGGCTGGGCCTGTGAGCCATGGCCGCTGAGCCTGCGCGTCCAGAGCCTGTGCTCCGCAATGGGAAAGACCACAACAGTGAGAGGCCCACGTACCGCAAAAAAAATAATAAAATAAAAATAAAAAAAATAAAAAAATAAAAAAATAAGTCACACAGAAAAAGAAACATCATAAGATATCACTACTACACGGAATGTAAACTTGGCTACACAGGAACTAAATTACTAAACAGAACAGAGTGTCAAATGTAGAAAACCAAATTATGCTTGCTTAAGGGGAAAGGTGAGTTGGGGTGCTGCATACAACAAGAGATTGAAATTAGCACAGATACCGTTCCATAACCCAAATATATAATAGACAAGTGCTACTCCTTGCTCAACGAAGTGGACTCAACACCCCATATTAAACGCCTAACAATATACCTGACTAGTAAGAATCTTAAAACCTATAGATTTATATGTCTCCGAAAGAGAATCAAGCGTGTGTACAGCGGCATAAACTCAGCAGCGATAGGATTGGTGAGGTTCGGTGAGCAAATGCAGACACTTTGAAGTCATATTGCATGGTATCCATTCCATGGGTCTCAACTCTCCAGGTTTAAGGGATTCTTCCTTCAGCTAAAACATGCATGTGGAACCCAGAGTATGATCCACCGTGTGATCGGGAAACGTGTTCAAATGTGTCTCAGTTTTCGTCCCCTGGTACTCGGGTGCAACATTTCAGACGCTTTACTAACACTCTCCCCACTTGGAGAGTCAGTGCCTTTAACCTCCTGTTTGGCCCAGTTTGCAATTTCTGTGGAAAATGAACAGGAATAGGGAAAATCAATGAGAGACTAGGTGGAGGTGTCTGAACGTGCAAATTTAACTCTCATTTCCCACCAGGAAGAGGAATTAACCAAAGGCTCAACATGCCATGCCGGAACCAAACTAGGGCCTGAAGCAATCCTGCGGTGTTGCGGCCAGCTCACAAGAAAGCGAGTTGAAGAAAGGAGCTCAGGGGCACTGTAATTCACAAACCTGCAGAGTTATAAATGACAGCTATCTTCCAAAAATATATTGAAGTAAGGCAGCCAAGAGTAGTTGAAAGCGGGGCAGAATTGCAGGAAACCGATTTCAGGAGGTAGACTGGAATTGCATGTAAAGCATAGGAAAAGAGGCAGAACGTCCACAATGATGCACTTGGCCAAAAAGTGCGTATGCGTTTTTTCCTGAATATATTCAGGAAAAAACGCATACGCACTTTTTGGCCAACCAAGCAAGCTTGCAAAGGAAATCTGCACTACAATGAAGTCTCACTGCCCCCGGTCAAAAGGGCTATCTGAAAAAAGTGTAAAATCCAGAAAGGCAGGACAGGCCAAGGAGAACTAGGAGCCTTGTTATGCTGATGGGTGGGATGTAAATTACCAGCAGCCACTCTGGAGAAGTGTATGGTGTTTCCTGAAACATCCAAAAAACAAAGCAACAGAGCCTAGGGCACTTCCACTTATGGTCCTATAGCTTAGGGAAATTAAAATCAAAAAGACACAGCCACCCCAAAGTTTGGGACGGCTCTGTTTACAAGAAACTCGTTTACGGTACAAGTTCAATATCACAGAAAGCGAAAAATGGATAAAGAAGTTGTGGTACTTACGTACAATGCAATATCACTCAGCAATGAAATCTATGTCATCAGGCCCATAGCAGCATAATGAGTGGATTCAGGTATGATGATTCTAAGTGAAATAAGTCACACAGAAAAAGAAACATCATAAGATATCACTACTACACGGAATGTAAACTTGGCTACACAGGAACTGAATTACAAAACAGAACAGTGTCTCAGATGTAGAAAACCAACTTATGCTTGCTTAAGGGGAAAGGTGAGTTGGGGTGCAGCATAAAACCACACATTGAAATTAGCACAAATACCGTTCCATAAGCCAAATATGTAATAGACAAGAGCTACTCCTTGCTCAACGAAGTGGACTCAACACCCCATATTAAACGCCTAACAATATACCTGACTATTAAGAATCTTAAAACCTAAGGATTTATATGTCTCCGAAAGAGAATCAAGCGTGTATATAGCAGTATTAACGCAGCAGTGATAGGATTGGTGAGGTTCGGTGAGCAAATGCAGACCCTTTGAAGTCATATTGCATGGTACCCATTCCATGGGTCTCAACTCTCCATGTTTAAGGGATTCTTCCTTCAGCTAAAACATGCATGTGGAACCCAGAGTATGATCCACCGTGTGATCGGGAAACGTGTTCAAATGTGTCTCAGTTTTCGTCCCCTGGTACTCGGGTGCAATATTCCAGACGCTTTACTAACACTCTCCCCACTTGGAGAGTCAGTGCCTTTAACCTTCTATTTGGCCCATTTTGCAATTTCTGCGTAAGATGAACAGAAATAGGGAGAACCAATGAGAGACTAGCTGGAGGTGTCTGGACGGGCAAATTTAACTCTCATATCCCACCAGGAAGAGGAATTAACCAAAGGCTCAACGTGCCATGCAGGAAGCACACTAGGGCCTGAAGCAATCCTGAGGTGTTGCGGCCAGCTCACAAGTAAGCGAGTTGAAGAAAGGAACTCAGGGGCACTGTAATTCACAAACCTGCAGAGTTATAATTGATAGCTATCGTCCAAAAATATATTGAAGTAAGGCTGCCAAGAGGACTTGAAAGCGGGGCAGAATTGCAGGAAACCGATTTCAGGAGGTAGACGGGAATTGCATGTAACGCATAGGAAAAGAGGAAGAACGTCCACAATGATGCTCTTGGCCAAAAAGGGCGTATGCGTTTTTTCCTGAATATATTCAGGAAAAAACGCATACGCCCTTTTTGGCCAAACAAGCAAGCTTGCAAATGAAATCTGCACTACAATTAAGTCTCACTGCCCCCCGGTCAAAAGGGCCATCTGAAAAAAGTGTAAAATCCAGAAAGGCAGGACAGGCCATGGAGAACTGGGAGCCTTGTTATGCTGATGATCGGGATGTGAATTGCCAGCAGCCACTCTGGAGAAGTGTATGGTGTTTCCTGAAACATCCAAAAAACAAAGCAACAGAGCCTAGGGCACTTCCACTTATGGTCCTATAGCTTAGGGAAATTAAAATCAAAAAGACACAGCCACCCCAAAGTTTGGGACGGCTCTGTTTACAAGAAACTCGTTTACGGTACAAGTTCAATATCACAGAAAGCGAAAAATGGATAAAGAAGTTGTGGTACTTACGTACAATGCAATATCACTCAGCAATGAAATCTATGTCATCAGGCCCGTAGCAGCATAATGAGTGGATTCAGGTACGATGATTCTAAGTGAAATAAGTCACACAGAAAAAGAAACATCATAAGATATCCCTAATACACGGAATGTAAACTTGGCTACACAGGAACTGAATTACAAAACAGAACAGGGTGTCAAATGTAGAAAACCAACTTATGCTTGCTTAAGGGGAAAGGTGAGTTGGGGTGCTGCATGAAACCAGAGATTGAAATTAGCACAGATACCGTTCCATAAGCCAAATATGTAATAGACAAGAGCTACTCCTTGCTCAACGAAGTGGACTCAACACCCCATATTAAACGCCTAAGAATATACCTGACTAGTAAGAATTTTAAAACCTATGGATTTATATGTCTCCGAAAGAGAATCAAGCGTCTGTACAGCAGCATAAACGCAGCAGTGATAGGATTGGTTAGGTTCGGTGAGCAAATGCAGACCCTTTGAAGTCATATTGCATGGTACCCATTCCATGGGTCTCAACTCTCCAGGTTTAAGGGATTCTTCCTTCAGCTAAAACATGCATGTGGAACGGAGTGTATGATCCACCGTGTGATCGGGAAACGTGTTCAAATGTGTCTCAGTTTTCGTCCCCTGGTACTCGGGTGCAACATTCCAGACGCTTTACTAACACTCTCCCCACTTGGAGAGTCAGTGCCTTTAACCTCCTGTTTGGCCCAGTTTGCAATTTCTTCGGAAGATGAACAGCAATAAGGAGAAGCAATGGGAGACTATCTGTAGGTGTCTGGACGGGCAAATTTAACTCTCATTTCCCACCAGGAAGATAAATGAACCAAAGGCTCCGCGTGCCATGCTGGAACTAGATTAGGGCCTTAGGAGATCCTGCGGTGTTGTGGCCAGCTCACAAGAAAGCGAGTTGAAGAAAGGAGCTCAGGGGCACTGCAATTCAGAAACCTGCGGAGTTATAAATGACAGCTATCATCCAAAATTATACTGAAGTAAGGCTGCGAAGAGGACCTGAATGCGGGGCAGAATTGCTGGAAACTGATTTCAGAACGTACACGGGAGTAGCTCTTAAAGCATAGGAAAAGAGACAGAACTTGGAAAATAATGCACTTGGCAAAAAAGGGCATATGTGTTTTATCCAGAGCTCTCATACCTGAGGGTAGGAGATTCCCAGCAGCCTCCAACTGCCACCTGAGGGCTCACATTGCCAAGGCAACGTGAGCATGCCAGGCAGGAGTTACCTCACAGCAGAGGTCCCACCTCACAGAAGGGTGAGAAACCCAGCCAACATCAGACTCTCACCAGAGGGCCCACATCACCAAGGGGATGGGAACCAGGCAGGAGTGTCTTCACATCAGTGGGGCCACATCATCAAAAGCTGAGGTACTCAGCACATGTGTCCTCAAACCAGAGGACCCACATCACCAAGGACCTCGGAGTGAGGCAGGCAGGAGTAGCCTCACAACACTGGGCACATAGAATAAAAAAGTGAGGAATCCAGCAGTTGGAACCTCCCAGCAGGCGGCCCAGAGCACCGAGGCCATGGGATCCAGGCCACAGTGAACTCACAGAAGAGGGCCCATGTCATGAAACTGAGCAACCCAGCCATTGGGACCTCAGAGCAGGAGGCCCACATCCCCATGGGGATGGAATTCTGGTAGGAGTGTCCTCGCACCACTGAGAACGTATCAGAAAATTTTGGGCGACCAGCAGTTAGGGCCTGACGCCAGAGGACCCTCATCACCAAGGGAAGGAGGCTCCCAGCAGGCTCCAACTGCCACCAGAGGGCTGACGTCGCCAAGGCGATGTGTGCCAACCAGGCACGAATGACCTCACAGCAGAGGGCCCACCTCAGAGAAGTGTGACGAACCCAGTCAGGATCAGACTCGCACCAGAGGGCCCACATCACCAAATGGATTGGAACCAGGCAGGAGTGTCCTCACATGAGTAGGGCCACATCATCTAAAGGTGAGGAACCCAGAACATGTGGCTTCAAACCATAGGACACCCATCACCAAGGGGCTGGGAGTGAGGCAGGCAGGAGGAGCCTCATAACAGAGGGCCCAAAAATAAGAAAGGTGAGGAATCCAGCAGTTGGAACCTCCCAGCAGGCGGCCCAGAGCACAGAGGCTAGAGGAACCAGGCCAGAGTGAACTAACACCAGACAGCCCACATCATGAAACTGTGAGCAACCCAGACATTGGGACCTCAGAGCAGAAGGCCCACATCCCCATGGTGATGGGAACATGACAGGAGTGTCCTGGCATCACTGGGCTCACATCAGAAAACGTGGGGTGCTCAGAAGTTAGGGCCTGACGCTAGAGGGCACTCATCACCGAGAGGAGGAGGCTCCCATCAGGCTCCAGCTGCCACCAGAGGGCCAACGTCGCCAAGGCGATGTGTGCCAGGCTGGCAGGAGTGACCTCACAGCAGAGAGCCCACCTCACAGAAGGGTGAGGAACACAGCCAGGATCAGACTCTCACCAGAGGGCCCACATCACCGAGGGGATGGGAACCAGGCAGGAGTGTCCCCACACCAGTGGGACAACATCATCGAAAGGTGAGGATCCCAGCACATGTGTCCTCAAACCAGAGGAACCACATCACCAAGGGGTTTGGAATGAGGCTGGCAGGACTGGCCTCACAACACAGGGTCCATAGAATATAAAAGTTGAGGAATCCAGCAGTTGGAACCTCCCAGCAAGTGGCCCAGAGCACCGAGGCTATGGGATCCAGGCCGCAGTGAACTCACAGCAGAGGGCCCACATCATGAACCTGTGAGCAGCCCAGCTGTTGGGACCTCAGAACAGAAGGCCCACATCCCCATTGGGATGGGAACCTGGCAGGAGTGGCTTCACACCACTTAGCACATATCAGAAAATGTTAGGAGCCCAGCAGTTAGGGCCTGACGCCAGGGGCCCCTCATAACTGAGGGGAGGAGACTCCCAGCAGGTTCCAACTGCCAACAGAGGGCCCACGTCTACAAGGTGGCATGCGCCAGCCAGGCAGTAGTGACCTCACAGCAGAGGGCCTATCTCACAGAAGGGTGAGGAACCGAGGCAGGATGAGACTCTCACCAGAGGGCCCACAACACCAAGGGGATGGGAACCAGTCAGGACTGTCCTCCCACCAGTGGGGCCACATCATCGAAAGGTGAGGAACCCAGCACATGTGACCTCATATCAGAGGACATACATCACAAAGGGGATGGGAGTGAGGCAGGTAGGAGTAGCCTAAAAACAGAGGGCCCAAAGAATAAAAAAAGTGAGGTATCCAGCATTTGGAACCTCCCAGCAGGCGGCCGAGAGCACAGAAGCTATGGGATGCAGGCAGGAGTGAACTAACACCAGAGAGCCCACATCATGAAACTGTGAGCAACCCAGGCATTGGGACCTCAGAGCAGAAAGCCCACATCCCCATGGGGATGGGAACCTGACAGGAGTGTCCTGGCATCACTGGGCTCACATCAGAAAACGTGGGGAGCCCAGCAGTTAGAGCCTGATACTAGAGGGCCGTCATCACCGAGGGCAGGAGGCTCCCAGCAGGTTCCATGTGCCAACAGAGGGCCCACGTCGCCAAGGTGATGTGTGCAAGTCAGGCAGGATTGACCTCACAGCAGAGGGCCTACCTCACAGAAGGTAGGATTGTGAGGATTGTGAGGATTGACCTCACAGCAGAGGGCCTACCTCACACAAGGTCTGTCACCAGAAGGCTCACATCACCAAGGGGATGGGAACCAGGCAGGAGTGTCCTCACACCAGTGGGGCCACATCATTGAAAGTTGCGGAACCCAGCACATGTGGCCTCAAACCAGAAGACCCACATCACGAAGGGGTTGCAAGTGAGGGAGGCAGGAGGAGCATCACAACACAGGACCCATAGAATACAAAAGTTGAGGAATCCAGCAGTTGGAACCTCCCAGCAGGCGGCTCAGAGCACTGATGATAAGGGATCCTTGCTGGAGTGAACTCACAGCAGAGGGTCCACATCATGGTACTGTGAGCAAGCCAGCCGTTTTGACCTCAGAGCAGAAGGCCCATATCCCCATGGGGATGGGAACCTGGCAAGAGTCTCCTCACTCACTTGGCGCACATCAGAAAATGTGGGGAGCCCAGCAGTTATGGCCTAAGGCAAGAGGGCCCTCATCACCGAGGGCAGGAGGCTCCCAGCAGGTTCCATGTGCCAACAGAGGGCCCACGTCGCCAAGGTGACGTGTGCCAGACAGGCATGATTGACCTCACAGCAGAGGGCCCACCTCACAGAAGGGTGAGGAACCCAGCCAGGATCAGACTCTCACCTGAGGGCCCACATCAGCAAGGGGATGGGAACCAGTCAGGACTGTCTTCCCTCCAGTGGGGTCACATCATCGAAAGGTGCGGAACCCAGCACATGTGGCCTCAAATCAGAGGACACATATCACAAAGGGAATGGGAGTGAGGCAGGCAGGAGTAGCCTAAAAACAGAGGGCCCAAAGAATAAGAAAGGTGAGGAATCCAGCAGTTGGAACCTCCCAGCAGGTGGCCGAGAGCACAGAAGCTATGGGATGCAGGCAGGAGTGAACTAACACCAGAGAGCCCACATCATGAAACTGTGAGCAACCCAGGCTTTGGGACCTCAGAGCAGAAAGCCCACATCCCAATGGGGATGTGAACGTGGCTGGAGTGTCCTCGCACCACTGGGCGCACATCACAAAATGTGAGGAGCTCAGCAGTTAGGGCCTGACGCCAGAGGGCCCTCATCACCGAGGAGAGGAGGCTCCCAGCAGGCTCCAAGTGCCACCAGAGGGCTCATGTCCACAAGGCGAGGTGAGCAAGCCAGGCAGGAGTGACCTCACAGCAGACGGCCCACCTCACAGATGGGTGAGGAACCCAGCCAGGATCAGACTCTCAACAGAGGGCCCACATCACCAAGGGGATGTGAACCAGGCAGGAGTCTCCTAAGACCATTGGTCCCACATCATCGAAAGGTGAGGAACCCAGCACATGTGACCTCAAACCAGACGACACACATCACGAAGGGGCTGGGAGTGAGGCAGGCAGGAGGATCCTCACAACAGAGGGCCCAAAAAATTAAAAAAGTGAGGAATCCAGCAGTTGGAACCTCCCAGCAGGCGGCCAAGAGCACAGAGGCTATGGGATCCAGGCCTCTGTGAACTAACACCAGAGAGCCCACATCATGAAAATGTGAACAACCCAGCCGTTGGGACCTCAGAGCAGAAGGCCCACATCCCCATGGAGATGGGATCCTAAGAGGAGTGCCAAAGCATCACTGGGCTCACTAAGTAAAGTTGGTGAGCCCAGCAGTTAGGGTCTGACGCAAGAGGGCCCTCATCACCGGGGGGAGGAGATTCCCAGCACGCTCCAACTGCCACCACACGGCTGACTTCACCAAGGCAATGTGTGCCAGCCATGCAGGAGTGACCTATCAGCAGAGGGTCTCCCTCACAGGTGGGTGAGGAACAAAGCCAGGAACAGACTCTCACCAGGGGGTCCACATAACCACGTGGATGAGAACCAGGCAGGAGTGTCCTCACACTAGTGGGGCCACATCATCGAAAGGTGAGGAACCCAGCAAAGGTGGCCACAAACCAGAGGACCCACATCACCAAGGGGTTGAGAGTGAGGTAGGTGTCTGGACGGGCATATTTAACACTCATTTCCCACCAGGAAGAGGAATTAACCAAAGGCTCAGTGTGCCCTGCCAGAAGCAGATTAGGGCCTGAAGCAGTCTTGCGGGTTTGCGGCCAGCTCACAAGAAAGCGAGTTGAAGAAAGGAGCTCAGGGGCCCTGTAATTCACAAACCTGCAGAGTTATAAATGACAGATAACGTCCAAAAATATATTGAAGTAAGGCTGCGAAGAGGACTTGAAAGTGGGGCAGAATTGCAGGAAACCGATTTCAGGAGGTAGACTGGATTTGCATTTAAAGCAGAGGAAAAGAGGCAGAACATCGACAATGATGTACTTGGCAAAAAAGGGCGTATGAGTTTGTTCCTGAATATATTCAGGAAAAAACACATACGCCCTTTTTGGCAAACCAAGCAAGCTTGCAATGGAAATCCGAACTACTATGAAGTGTCACTTCCCCCCGGTCTAAAGGGCCATCTGAGAAAAGTGTAAAATCCAGAAAGGCAAGACAGGCCATGGGGAAAAAGGAGCCTTGTTATGCTGATGGGCGGGATGTAAATTGCCAACAGCCACTCTGGAGAAGTGTATGGTGTTTCCTGATACATCTGAAAAACAAAGCAACAGAGTCTAGGGCATTTCCACTTATGGTCCTATAGCTTAGGGAAATTAAAATCAAAAAGACACAGCCACCCCAAAATTTACGACGGCTCTGTTTACAGGAACCTCTTCTACAGTAGAAGTTAAATATCCCAGAGAACAAATAATTGATAAAGAAGTTGCGGTACTTACGTACAACAGAATACCACCCAGCAATGAAATCTGTGTCACCAGGCCTGTACCAGCATAATGAGTGGATTGAGGCATGATGATTCTAAGTGAAATAAGTCACACAGAAAAAGAAACATCATAAGGTATCACTAATGCATGGAATGTAAACTTGGCTACACATGAACTGAATTACAAAACGGAACAGGGTCTCAAGTTTAGAAAACCAACTTATGCTTGCTTAAGGGGAAAGGTGAGTTGGGGTGCTGCATAAAACCAGAGTTTGAAATTAGCACAGATACAGTTCCATAAGCCAAATATGTAATAGACAAGACCTACCCCTTGCTCAATGAAATGGACTCAACAATGAGGTATCACCTCACACCTGTTAGAATGGGCATCATCTGAAAATCTACAAACAACAAATGCTGGAAAGGGTGTGGAGAAAAGGAAGCCTCTTCCACTATTGTTGGGAATATAAATTGATAGAGTCACTATGGAGAACAATATGGAGTTTCTTAAGAAACTAATAAAAGAATTACCATATGATACAGCAATCCCAGTATTGGACATATACCCAGACAAAACCATAAATCAAAAAGAGACATTCACCGCAATGTTCATTGCATCACTATTTACAATATCGAAGTAATGGAAGCAACCTAAATGCCCACAGACAGACGAATGCATAAAGATGTGGTACATATATAAAATGGAATATTACTAAGCCATGAAAGGAATGAAATTGGGTCATTTGTAGAGACGTCGATGGATCTAGAGACTGTCATACAGAGTGAAGTAAGTCAGAAAGAGAAAAACAAATCTTGTATATTCATGCATATATGTGGAACCTAGAAAAACTGTACAGATTAACCGTTTTGCAAGGCATAAATAGAGCAACAGATGTAGACAACAATCGTATGGACAACAAGGGGGGAAAGCTCTTGGAGGGGTGGTGGTGGGAGGAGTTGAGAGATTGGGATTGGCATGTAAACATTTATATGTATAAAATAGATAACCAATGAGAAGCTGCTGTATAAAAATATAAAATAAAATTCAAAATTAAAAAGAAATAAAATTTAAAAAATAAAACAGAAAAAACAATTATTCCCTTCACATACATGTATTTATATGAATAAATTATTTCCATGCTTATATCTGTAAATACAAAAAAGAGGAATAAAATCTACCTTGAACCAAAAACGAAAAAGAGAAAAAAAAAACAGAACCCACCAGTTACTCAGAGGAAAACCGTATCAGGGCACTTGCTCCAGTTGTAAACAATTCTGAAGTTGGTCAGTGGTGGGGAATCGTCTCCCATTCAGCCAGCAGCCCCCACACAACAAGCGTCCTCATTGCAAAGCTGGGGCATCGTGCCGAGGCATCTGTGAGTAAACGTGAGCTGAACCCCAGGCCAGTTGCTGCTGAACTGTTCCCGCCCTTCCCAGGTAAAACACCTGAATATATACAAGGACTTGAAAGCCTAGAGGAAGGGCCATGGAGCCACACGAGTGACAGCATGCCAGCTGACTTGGTGCCTGCAGGCCAGCCAGGATGGTCCTGGCC
Source organism: Leucopleurus acutus (assembly GCF_964270905.1). Classification (NCBI taxonomy): domain Eukaryota; kingdom Metazoa; phylum Chordata; class Mammalia; order Artiodactyla; family Delphinidae; genus Leucopleurus; species Leucopleurus acutus. Next base: position 26,052 of record NW_028138578.1, on the reverse strand, counting down.
CTGGGTGCTCTTCTGGAAGATTTCCATTTCCCTGCCTGAGATACCCGTCCTGTCCCTGCCCCCACTGCTTTTTTCCTTCCTCACCTCTGCCCAGGGAGAAATTCCAGCAGCAGGTATGGGTGACACATCCTCTTCTTTAGCAGGTGGCAGCCTGGCAACTGCTGCAGAAAGTCCAGCAGAGCCCCACTCACACTGGGCCACCCACAAAGCCGTGGCCTCTCACTCCCTCCCACCAGCCCAGCCCCGAGACTGCTGACAGGGCAGAGAAAATGGCGTCAGGCACAGCTGCAGGGGCTTTTGCTGCCTGGAGTGGTATTTATATTGATCTCAACCCAGGCACACCTGGGGAGGGCTGGCCGGCATGGTAAGGCTGCCCAGGTCAGCCAATCATCACCCCTCAGGGGCTCACAGTTGCAGAAAATGGAACTTGCTGAACCGGCCAGGTCCAAGGAACAGGTGTGGGCTCCTGAGAGTCAGGATAGACAAGGGGCTGCAGCTTTGGCTTGTTTTCTAATCATTTTATCTGGCCCATGAGTGGGAGACAACTTCAAGAAAACCCTCTCCTAATGAGAGGAACCCAGGAGTCAGGGAGAGGAGGGGTGGGTGGTGGTTGGAGACAGAGGCCTGGTGCCCTGGGTGCAGTGGAAGTCTCTGGAAGACCAGGTGGAGGGAGGCCACACAGAGTGATGCCCAGGGTCACAGACCTGTCAGAGCTGCTGTTTGTTAGTTCAAGTCCTGCTCTGAGGTGCTCTGTGTCAGCTCTGAGCGACAGGTGAGCTGAGGGTGCTCTTCAATGAGGGCTATGTGCACGGTTCCTGTGTGCCCAGCCCTGCCACGGTACCTGCAAGGGTAGCTCTGTATCCTGGGAGGGGCCTGACCATGAGAGCCCCGTGGGCTGGGTTGGGGGTGGGGTACCTGTCCAGGAGAGCTCCATATCCTGGGATTGGCCTGACCACGAGAGCCCCATGGGCTGCTGGGGACCTGGTAAAGGATGTCAGGACAGTCAGTGAAGCCACCGAGGATATACCTCCAGTTACTCCTGATTCCTACACCCTGCTGGTCATTCTACCAACCACCAGGACATGGTATTCTGTATTAGTCTTCAATGATGCCTTCTTTTGTATTCCATTAGTCCCAGAGTCACAAGAAATTTTGGCTTGTGAGTGGCAGGACTCAACATACAACTAAAACAATACTTCCGGGCCGTCTTGCCCCAAGGGTTCAAAAATTCCCACACCATCTTTGGGGAAAGCTTAGCTAACGACCGAAAAGTTCTACCTCTGGAAAAGGAAACCCTCCTTCAATATGCAGACGACATTCTGATCGCCAGCCCTACTAAGGAGGCCTCTGAACTACCAAGCCAATAAAGGATAGAAGTTGTCCAAGAAAAAGCTCAAATATCACAGACTGCAGTGACCTGCCTGGGCTTCATTCTCACACAAGGTCAGAGAAGCCCATCCCAGGAAAGGGAAGAAACCATTTGCAGCCTTACCCCTTTCTAAAACTAGAAGACAGCTTAGGGGTTCCTGGGGAGGCCAGGGTTTGCTGCTTCTGGATCCCTAACTACAGTCTACTAGCTGGGCCTCTATATGAAACACTGAAAGGAAAAGATGATGATCCTTTTGAACAGAATCCAGAAGTGGCCTTTCAAGAATGGAAAGAGCAGTCAATTCAGACCCTTGCCCTGGAACTCCCTAATTGAGCTAAACCCTTTGACCTTTCCATTCCCGGTGAAAGGTGAATCGCCATTGGAGAATTAGTGCAAAAACTGGGACCACTTGAAATGGAACAACGCAAGAATGCCATCCAGGTAGGATAAACTACAGTCACCAAGGGGCTTGGCCCACTGCCACATCTGGCCAAGATACTGGCGGTATCTAAAAACCTGGAAATCAGCAGCCCAAAAGGCCACCTCCCTCCTAAGGGAAAAGGACCCCACGTGGTGATCCTAATCACCAACCATGCCCTGAAGTTGCAGGGTTCGCTCCGTGGGCACACCGACCTCGAGTGAGGAGGCCCTCCAACTCCAACATCCAGAGAGATAACCGGGGGCAACAGGGCACCATGACGACTCGTGTGAACATCACTTGACCTGGAGTTTCTCTCATAAAACAACAATAGTGTGTCCCGAAGGAGTAGACTACTGCTTGCAGGACTTCCTGCACCCGGAGGGGAGCTAATAATCTTGGCGGGGGAACCGTATATCACACCGTCACCATAGAAAAGCCTACAGACACCGTGATGATGGTGGCCAATAAGACCGGCTGGACTCCTGTTTACTTCAAAAGGCTGTTGACTCAGTGGCCATCATGGTCCTTGATCACCACTGACCCTGGACTGTCTGGGAGTTGAGCGGGCAGGGCTCTGACACCTGGTGCTGTTTTTACGTTAATTCAGGGGCCTAATTGAAGAAAGAGCAGACTACTGGTCAGAGCATCTAGGCTGGCAGAAACGGTCAGCCTAAGGTGGCCGAACAAATGTGGGGCGGGGTGAAACCGGCCCCCACAGCGTCTCTGCACATCTCTTTCCTGGACCCTTAAAGGTCATTAGAATCTATAACACTTCCAATGCTGGTGCTCAGGCGGACGAGCAGGGAGGCAGGGGTCCTGGGGCCAATCAACGTCACCTGGAGGCTGCTGGGGAGAAGTTCTGACCCTCGTCCCCTGGTATGAGGGCTCCCAACTCAGCACTCAGCAGTTACAGAAGAAGGGTCTGCACCCTCAGCACTCCAAGAATGAGGAACGGGACAAAAGGCAGAGGAGGGGTTTGTCCCCAGCAAAGCCCATTAAAAATCCCTGGGAGATAAAAATAGAATCTGGACAATAAAGTCAAGTCTGACCTTTTTTTATCCTTTGTGCTTTGTCTAATTTCACATGCTCCTAGGGTCCCGCATGCAGAGGTTCCACACCCGGCACTTCAGACCAGATTTCCTGGTGCAGAATGGCTGGGTCGACACCTCAGCTCCTGGGGCCCAGTGCAGACTCCGAGATATAGAGCCTGAGCTGCAGCCAACCCGGCCCTCGAGAGCTCCGCCCCCTCCCTCCCACTGACTCTGACAGGATCTCTACACAGCAGCCCAGCCCACAGCCCACGGGGTAGTGCATGCTCTCACCTCTCCATTCTCTGATCAAAATATAAAGTTTCCTTTGCTTGTGAACCAAACTCACTCTCGATCTGTTGGCCCCAATGACACTGGGCAGGGGGACCCTTGTTGGGGTCCACTCTGGAGGATCAGTAACAGAAATTGAGACTATTGTAACTTCAATGAACAGATGTGTGAGCCAAACTGTAGTTAACATAGAACAGTTTATAAGGCTCGGGTAAAATAAGATGTTTCTAACACTTCCATTTGATATTTCCATCACTTTATTATAAGCAAGTTCAGTGAGAAGGTTTGTCTTATTTGTCAGGTCAATATTAGAGAAATGAAGTGATTTCTTTCCAAGGATGTACATCTAATAATCTTGGTTAAAGCTTCAATCTTGTTTTAAATGCTTTTCCATTGAAAATGATACCTCTCTTTCAGCTCCCCCATTTCTGAGAAGTATAAAATCTTATAATTTATTATTACCAAAGGGGAAAGGTGGGAGGAGGGATAAATTAACAGTTTGGAATTAACACATACACACTGCTATGTATAAAATAGATCATCAACAAGGAACTACTGTATAGCACAGGGAACTACACTCAATATTGTGCAATAACCTATAAGGGGAAATAATCGGAAAAAGAACAGATATTTTTATTGACATCATCTATCAATGACAGTTAAAGTGTAACCTAAGGGAAGCCGGTGGTGAGTGCTTCTGACCCTGAAGACTTCAGTCATCTAAAGTTTGGACTCTGCCTACTTCCCAAGGCCCTTAATGAACATATGTGTAGCCGTAGCTTAAAAAACTCCCCAGTTTGGGTTTCGGGGAGACACTGATTTTGAAAAAGCCCTGGTGTTCTCCTTACATGAATGGGACTCTTCCTACTGCTAAAACATGTCTGTCACATCCAGAGGATGGTATACCGTCTGATCGGGAAGAGTTTGGAAAAGGCATCTCATCTCCTCATCTCCTGGTGCTCGGGTTCACCCCTCCAGCGTCTTTACTAACAGTCTCCCCACTTGGAGATGTCAACACTGTCAACATCCTGTTGCGTACAGTTTGGAATTTGTCCAGAGGATGAAGCGGAAGGATGAGGAACAATGAGAGACAAGTCCTAGGTGTTCAGACAGGCACATGTCACTCTAATTTCCAATCAGGAAGATGAATTGACCAAAGGCTAGGGTTGCCCATGGAAACAGTATAGGGCTTGAGGAAATCCCACTGCTTTGTGGCCAGTTCCCATAAACACAAGTTGAACAATGGAACTCAGGGGCAGTAAAATTCACGAAACTGCAGAGTTGAAAATATCTATCACTGAAAAATGTCTTGAGGAAAGTCAGAGAAAAGGATTGGCAAGCAAGGGAGAATGGCAGGAAAGGGATTTGAGGAGGTAGAAAGGACTCGCCATTAAGCACAAGAAAAGGGGCTGAACATTGCCAACATTGCAGTTGGCCAAAAAGGCTGTATGCGTTTTTTTCTGTATATATTCAAGAAAAGGGCATACACTTTTTTAGCCAACCAAACAGGTGGGCACTGGAAATCAATACTACAAAAGATATCACTTCGCATCAGTCAGAAGAGCCATCCTCATAAAGTGTAAACGCCAGAAATGCAGGACAGGGCAAGGAGAAGAGGGAGCCCTGTGAGGCTTATAGTGGAAATGTATATTGCCAACGGCCATTCTGGAGAAGTGTATTGTGTTTACTAAAGCATCTAAAAAATGAGCTACAGAGCATAGGGCACTTGCACTCATGGGCGTATATCTTGGGAAAAACAAAAATCGAGAGGACACAGGCACCCCAATGTTTACTGCCTCTCTGTTTAAAAGATCCTCGACTAGGATATAACTTAAATGTCTCTGGAGGGAAAAAATGGATAGAGATGTGGTACTTATGTAGAGTGGAATATTACTCAGCCTGGAAATCAATGAAATATGGCCAGTTGTAACAACTCCGGAGGAGTTACGTATGATCATTCTAAGTGACATAAATATGTAGAAAACACGCGTAAGGCTGCTAAACGGGAAAGGTGGGGAGGGGTGAGGCATCATCCAGGAGGTTGAAATTAGCAAAGATACCATTCCAAATACCAAACTGATAATCAACAAGGCCTACACGGTAGCTAAAAGAACTGCACTCAGCACACTCAAGTCACCGGAAAAGAATATCTATGACTGGTAAGAATCTGAAAAAGAATTTATTGATGTCTCTCTGTACGTGAATCAAGTGGATGTACAGCAGCAAGAAACAGAGCTTTGAAAATCAGCTGTAACCAATATAGTAATAAATTGAAAAAAATAAATGACAGAGAGACAGAGAAAACCTCTTACAACTTTTCCTCAGGGACCGTGATGCAACATGGATTGAACACATCTAGACCCACAGCAGGATGAGACATAAGGCTGGAAACTGTTCGCGCTAAGAGAAATGTGAGGTTGGGTGAGGAAATGCACATCCTTTAAAGTAATACTACCTGGTACCCATTCAATGGGTCCCAAATCTGCAGGTTCAAGGAATCTTCCTACAGCTAAAACATGCATGGAAAACCCAGAAGACTGTACACCATGTGATCGGGAGATGTGTCTAAAATGCACCTCATTTATCCTCTCCTGGTGCTCCTGTTCATCATTCCAGCCACGTTACTTAGAATCTCCCCACTTAGAGAATCAGCACATTTAAACTTCTGTTTCACACATTTTGCAAATTGTGAGGAGGATGAACGGGAACAGGGGGAACCAATGAGAGAATAGTTGTAGGGGTTTGGACGGGCACATGTCACTCTAATTTCCCATTAAGAATAAGAATTAAAAAAAGGCTCAGCCCGCCTCGCCGGAGCCAAAATAGGGCCTGAAGCAATCCTGCGGTTTTGAGGCCAGCTTACAAAAGAGCAACTTAAAAAATGGAGCTCAGGGTCACTGCAATTCACAAACCTGCAGAGTTATAAATGAAAACTAACATCCAAAAATATGTTGAGGTAAGGCAAAGAAGAGGATCTGAATGCAAGACAGAATTGCAAGAAACAGATTTCAAGAGATAGATTGGACTCGCCTTTAAAGCACATGAAAAGCGGCAGAATTTCGACAATGATGCAGTTGGCCCAAAAGGGAGTATGCGTTTTTTCCTGAATATATCCAGGAAAAAACGCATACGCACTTTATGGGCAACCAAGCAAGCAAGCAATGCAAATGTGCACAACAAAGAAGTCTCATTTCCCACCGGTCAAAAGGGCCATCCGAAAAAATTGTAAAAACCAGAAATGCAGGACAGGCCATGGAGAACAGGGAGCCTTTATACGCTGATGGACAGTGTGTGAACTGCCGAGAGACACTCTGGAGAAGTGTATGGTGGTTCCTAAATCATCTAAAAAACAGAGCTACAGAGCATAGGGCACTTCCAATCACGGGAGTATATCTAGGGAAGTCTAAAAATCAACAAGACACAAGCACACCACAGTTTAGGGCTACTCTGTTTACAAGAACCTCAACTTCAGTACACCTTAAATATCCCAGGAAAGAGAACAATGGATAAAGAAAATGTGGTACTTATGTACAATGGAATATCTCTTCACCATGAAATCAATGTAATAAGGCTAGTAGAAGGATAAAGAGTGGATTGAGGTCCGATAATACTACTTGAAATAAGTCAAACAGAAAAAGAAACATATCATAAGATATCACTTATAGAGGGAGGATAAATATGGCTGCACAAAAAACGAATTACAAAACAGAACAGTGTCTCACATTTAGAAAACACACTTATGTCAGCTTAAGGGGAAAGGAGAGGTGGGGTGATGCATAAAACCAGAGTTTGAAATTAGCACAGATACCGTTCAATAAACCAAATAGGTATCAGACAAGATCTACACCTTGCTCAATGAACTGGCCTCAACACACCCTATACACCGCAGAGAAATATATCTGAGTAATAAGAATCTTAAAACCCATGTATTGATATATCTCCATAAGGGAATCAAGTGTGCACAGAGCGGCACAAACACAGCAGTGAAAATGAGCTAAACCCCATTATAGAAATAAATTTTAAAACCAAAACGCAGAAACAATGAAAGAGAGAAAAATTCTTACAAAATTCGCTCAGGGGCTGTGATGCAACCTGGAATGACCACATATAAACCCACAGCTGGATAAGACATAAGGCTGGACACTTGGGGCTGAAAGGATTGGTGAGCTTTGGTGAGCAACTGCCGAAAGTTTAATGCAATACTTCATGCTACTTATTCCAAGGGTCCCAACACTCCAAGTTGAAGGGAATCTTCCTACAGCTAAACCATGCATGGGAAATCCAGCAGATGGTATACCATATGATCGGGAAAGGTTTCTAAAATGCACCTCATTTTCCTCTCCTGGGGCTCCGAATCAACATTCCAGCCACTTTACTAACAACATCTCCACATGGAGAGTCAATGCCTTTAAGTTCCGGTATCGCACAGTCTGCAGTTAGTGCAGAGGATGAATGGGAATAGGGGGAACCAGTGAGAAAATAGCTGTAGCAGTTTCAATGGGCACATGTCACTCTAATTTCACATAAGGAAGAAGAATTAACCAAAGGCAGAGCAAGGCGCCCAAGAAGAAGAATAGGGCCTGAAGAAATCCTGTGGATATGAGGCAAGATCACAAAAATAAGAGCTGAAAAATGGAGCTAAGGGCCACTGCAATTCAAAAACCTGCAGAGTTATGAAGGCCAACTATTTTCCAAAAGTATATTGAGGTAAGGCTATGAAGAGGCACTGAGAGCAAGGCAGAACTGCAGGAAACCGATTTCAGGAGGTAGACTGGAATTGCATGTAAAGCATAGGAAAAGAGGCAGAACATCCACAATGATGCACTTGGCCAAAAAGGGCGTATGCGTTTTTTCCTAAATATATTCAGGAAGAAACGCATACGCCCTTTCTGGCCAACCAAGCAAACTCGCAAAGGAAATCTGCACTACACTGAAGTCTCACTTCACCCCGGTCAAAGGGCCATCTGAAAAATGTGTAAAATCCAGAAAGGCAGGACAGGCCATGGAGAACGGAGAGCCTTGTTATGCTGATGGGCGGGATGTAAATTGCCAATAGCCACTCTGGAGAAGTGTATGGTGTTTCCTGAAACATCCAGAAAACACAGCAACAGAGCCTAGGGCACTTCCACTTATGGTCCTATAGCTTAAGGAAATGAAATTCAAACAGACACAGCCACCCCAAAATGGGACGGCTCTGTTTACAAGAACCTCGTTTACGGTACAAATTCAATATCACAGAAAGCGAAAAATGGATAAAGAAGTTGTGGTACTTATGTACAATGCAATATCACTCAGCAATGAAATCTATGTCATCAGGCCTGTAGCAGCATAATGAGTGGATTCAGGTACGATGATTCTATGTGAAATAAGTCACAGAGAAAAAGAAACATCATAAGACATCACTACTATACGGAATGTAAACTTGGCTACACAGGAACTGAATTACAAAACACAACAGGGTCTCAAATATAGAAAACCAAGTTATGCTTGCTAAAGGGGAAAGGTGAGTCGGGGTGCTGCATAAAACCAGAGATTGAAATTAGCACAGATACCGTTCCATAAGCCAAATATGTAATAGACAAGAGCTACTCCTTGCTCAACGAAGTGGACTCAACACCCCATATTAAACGCCTAACAATATACCTGACTACTAAGAATCTTAAAACCTATGAATTTATATGTCTCCGAAAGAGAGTCAAGCGTATGTATAGCGGCATAAACGCAGCAGTGATAGGATTGGTGAGGTTCGGTGAGAAAATGCAGACCCTTTGAAGTCATATTGCATGGTACCCATTCCATGGGTCTCAACTCTCCAGGTTTAAGGGATTCTTCCTTCAGCTAAAACATGCATGTGGAACCCAGAATATGATCCACCATGTGATCGGGAAACGTGTTCAAATGTGTCTCAGATTTCGTCCCCTGGTACTCGGGTGCAACATTCCAGACGTTTTACTAACACTCTCCCCACTTGGAGAGTCAGTGCCTTTAACCTCCTGTTTGGCCCAGTTTGCAATTTCTGCAGAAGATGAACAGGAAGAGGGAGAACCAATGAGAGAGTAGCTGGAGGTGTCTGGACGGGCAAATTTAACTCTCATTTCCCACCAGGAAGTGTAATTAACCAAAGGCTCAGTGTGCCATGCCGGAACCACACTAGGGCCTGAAGCAATTCTGCGGTGTTGCGGCCAGCTCACAAGAAAGCGAGTTGAAGAAAGGAGCTCAGGGGCACTGTAATTCACAAACCTGCAGAGTTATAAATGACAGCTATCGTCCAAAATATATTGAAGTAAGGCTGCCAAGAGGACTTGAAAGCGGGGCAGAATTACAGGAAACCGATTTCAGGAGGTAGACTGGAACTGCATGTAAAGCATAGGAAAAGAGGCAGAACATCCACAATGATGCACTTGGCCAAAAAGGGTGTATGCGTTTTTTCCCGAATATATTCAGGAAAAAATGCATACGCACTTTTTGGCCAACCAAGCAAGCTTGCAAAGGAAATCTGCACTACAATGAAGTCTCACTGCCCCCCGGTCAAAAGGGCCATCTGAAAAAAGTGTAAAATCCAGAAAGGCAGGACAGGCCATGGAGAACTGGGAGCCTTGTTATGCTGGTGGGCATGATGTAAATTGCCAACAGCCACTCTGGAGAAGTGTATGGTGTTTCCTGAAACATCTAAAAAACAAAGCAACAGCGCCTAGGGCACTTCCACTTATGGTCCTATAGCTTAGGGAAATTAAAATCAGAAAGACACAGCCACTCCAAAGTTTAGGCCGGCTCTGTTTACAAGAACCTCGTTTACGGTACAAGTTCAATATCACAGAAAGCGAAAAATGGATAAAGAAGTTGTGGTAGTTACGTACAATGCAATATCACTCAGCAATGAAATCTATGTCATCAGGCCCGTAGCAGCATAATGAGTGGATGCAGGTACGATGATTCTAAGTGAAATAAGTCACACAGAAAAAGAAACATCATAAGGTATCACTACTACACGGAATGTAAACTTGGCTACACAGGAACTGAATTACAAAACAGAACAGGGTCTCAAATGTAGAAAACCAACTTATGCTTGCTTAAGGGGAAAGGTGAGTTGGGGTGCTGCATAAAACCTGAGATTGAAATTAGCACAGATACCGTTCCATAAGCCAAATATGTAATAGACAAGAGCTACTCCTTGCTCAACGAAGTGGACTCAACACCCCATATTAAACGCCTAAGAATATACCTGACTAGAAATAATCTTGAAACCTACAGATTTATATGTCTCCGAAAGAGAATCAAGCGTGTGTACAGCGGCATAAACGCAGCAGTGATAGGATTGGTGAGGTTCGGTGAGCAAATGCAGACCCTTTGAAGTCATATTGCATGGTACCCATTCCGTGGGTCTCAACTCTCCAGGTTTAAGGGATTCTTCCTTCAGCTAAAACATGCATGTGGAACCCAGAGTATGATCCACCGTGTGATCGGGAAACGTGTTCAAATGTGTCTCAGTTTTCATCCCCTGGTACTCGGGTGCAACACTCCAGACGCTTTACTAACACTCTCCCCACTTGGAGAGTCAGTGCCTTTAACCTCCTGTTTGGCCCAGTTTGCAATTTCTGCGGAAAATGTACAGGAATAGGGAGAACCAATGAGAAACTAGCTGGAGGTGTCTGGACGGGCAAATTTAACTCTCATTTCCCACCACGAAGAGGAATTAACCAAAGGCTCAGCGTGCCGTGCCGGAACCACACTAGGGCCTGAAGCAATCCTGCGGTGTTGCGGCCAGCTCACAAGAAAGCGAGTTGAAGAAAGGAGCTCAGGGGCACTGTAATTCACAAACCTGCAGAGTTATAAATGACAGCTATCGTCCAAAAATATATTGAAGTAAGGCTGCCAAGAGGACTTGAAAGCGGGGCAGAATTGTAGGAAATCGATTTCAGGAGGTACACTGGAATTGCATGTAAAGCATAGAAAAGAGGCAGAACGTCCACAATGATGCACTTGGCCAAAAAGGGCGTATGCGTTTTTTCCTGAATATATTCAGGAAAAAACGCATACGCCCTTTTTGACCAACCAAGCAAGCTTGCAAAGGAAATCTGCACTACAATGAAGTCTCACTGTCCCCTGGTCAAAAGGGCCATCTGAAAAATGTGTAAAATCCAGAAAGGCAGGACAGGCCATGGAGAACGGGGAGCCTTGTTATGCTGATGGGCGGGATGTAAATTGCCACAGCCACTCTGGAGAAGTGTATGCTGTTTCCTGAAACATCTAAAAAACAAAGCAACAGAGCCTAGGGCACTTCCACTTATGGTCCTATAGCTTAGGGAAATTAAAATCAAAAAGACACAGACACCCCAAAGTTTGGGACGGCTCTGTTTACAAGAACCTCGTTTACGGTACAAGTTTAATATCACAGAAAGCGAAAAATGGATAAAGAAGTTGTGGTACTTATGTACAATGCAATATCACTCAGCAATGAAATCTATGTCATCAGGCCCGTCGCAGCATAATGAGTGGATTCAGGTATGATGAGTCTAAGTGAAATAAGTCACACAGAAAAAGAAACATCATAAGATATCACTACTACACGGAATGTAAACTTGGCTACACAGGAACTGAATTACAAAACAGAACAGGGTCTCAAATGTAGAAAACCAACTTATGCTTGCTTAAGGGGAAAGGTGAGTTGGGGTGCTGCATGAAACCAGAGATTGAAATTAGCACAGATACCGTGCCATAAGCCAAATATGTAATAGACAAGAGCTACTCCTTGCTAAACGAAGTGTACTCAACACCCCATATTAAATGCCTAAGAATACACCTGACTAGTAAGAATCTTAAAACCTGTGGATTTATATGTCTCCGAAAGAGAATCAAGCGTGTGTACGGCGGCATAAACGCAGCAGTGATAGGATTGGTGAGGTTCGGTGAGCAAATGCAGACCCTTTGAAGTCATATTGCATGGTACCCATTCCATGGGTCTCAACTCTCCAGGTTTAAGGGATTCTTCCTTCAGCTAAAACATGCATGTGGAACCCAGAGTATGATCCACCGTGTGATCGGGAAACGTGTTCAAATGTGTCTCAGTTTTTGTCCCCTGGTACTCGGGTGCAAACTCCAGACGCTTTACTAACACTCTCCCCACTTGGAGAGTCAGTGCCTTTAACCTCCTGTTTGGCCCAGTTTGCAATTTCTGCGGAAAATGTACAGGAATAGGGAGAACCAATGAGAGACTAGCTGGAGGTGCCTGGACGGGCAAATTTAACTCTCATTTCCCACCAGGAAGAGGAATTAACCAAAGGCTCAGCGTGCCATGCCGGAACCACACTAGGGCCTGAAGCAATCCTGCGGTGTTGTGGCCAGCTCACAAGAAAGCGAGTTGAAGAAAGGAGCTCAGGGGCACTGTAATTCACATACCTGCAGAGTTATAAATGACAGCTATCGTCCAAAAATATATTGAAGTAAGGCTGCCAAGAGGACTTGAAAGCGGGGCAGAATTGCAGGAAACCGATTTCAGGAGGTAGACGGGAATTGCATGTAAAGCATAGGAAAAGAGGCAGAACGTCCACAATGATGCACTTGGCCAAAAAGGGCGTATGCGTTTTTTCCTGAATATATTCAGGAAAAAACGCATACGCCCTTTTTAGCCAACCAAGCAAGCTTGCAAAGGAAATCTGCACTACAATGAAGTCTCACTGCCCCCCGGTCAAAAGGGCCATCTGAAAAAAGTGTAAAATCCAGAAAGGCAGGACAGGCCATGGAGAACTGGGAGCTTTGTTATGCTGATGGGCGGGATGTAAATTGCCAACAGCCACTCTGGAGAAGTGTATGGTGTTTCCTGAAACATCTAAAAAACAAAGCAACAGAGCCTAGGGCACTTCCACTTATGGTCCTATAGCTTAGGGAAATTAAAATCAAAAAGACACAGCCACCCCAAAGTTTGGGACGGCTCTGTTTACAAGAACCTCGTTTACGGTACAAGTTCAATATCACAGAAAGCGAAAAATGGATAAAGAAGTTGTGGTACTTACGTACAATGCAATATCACTCAGCAATGAAATCTATGTCATCAGGCCCGTCGCAGCATAATGAGTGGATTCAGGTACGATGATTCTAAGTGAAATAAGTCACACAGAAAGAGAAACATCATAAGATATCACTACTACACGGAATGTAAACTTGGCTACACAGGAACTGAATTACAAAACAGAACAGGGTCTCAAATGTAGAAAACCAACTTATGCTTGCTTAAGGGTAAAGGTGAGTTGGAGTGCTGCATGAAACCAGAGATTGAAATTAGCACAGATACCGTGCCATAAGCCAAATATGTAATAGACAAGAGCTACTCCTTGCTCAACGAAGTGGACTCAACACCCCATATTAAACGCCTAAGAATACACCTGACTAGTAAGAATCTTAAAACCTGTGGATTTATATGTCTCCGAAAGAGAATCAAGCGTGTGTACGGTGGCATAAACGCAGCAGTGATAGGATTGGTGAGGTTCGGTGAGCAAATGCAGACCCTTTGAAGTCATATTGCATGGTACCCATTCCATGGGTCTCAACTCTCCAGGTTTAAGGCATTCTTCCTTCAGCTAAAACATGCATGTGGAACCCAGAGTATGATCCACCGTGTGATTGGGAAACGTGTTCAAATGTGTCTCAGTTTTCGTCCCCTGGTACTCGGGTGCAACATTCAAGACGCTTTACTAACACTCTCCCCACTTGGAGAGTCAGTGCCTTTAAACTCCTGTTTGGCCCAGTTTGCAATTTCTGCGGAAAATGTACAGGAATAGGGAGAACCAATGAGAGACTAGCTGGAGGTGCCTGGACGGGCAAATTTAACTCTCATTTCCCACCAGGAAGAGGAATTAACCAAAGGTTCAGCGTGCCGTGCCGGAACCACACTAGGGCCTGAAGCAATCCTGCGGTGTTGCGGCCAGCTCACAAGAAAGCGAGTTGAAGAAAGGAGCTCAGGGGCACTGTAATTCACAAACCTGCAGAGTTATAAATGACAGCTATCGTCCAAAAATATATTGAAGTAAGGCTGCCAAGAGGACTTGAAAGCGGGGCAGAATTGCAGGAAACCGATTTCAGGAGGTAGACGGGAATTGCATGTAAAGCATAGGAAAAGAGGCAGAACGTCCACAATGATGCACTTGGCCAAAAAGGGCGTATGCGTTTTTTCCTGAATATATTCAGGAAAAAACGCATACGCCCTTTTTGGCCAACCAAGCAAGCTTGCAAAGGAAATCTGCACTACAATGAAGTCTCACTGCCCCCTGGTCAAAAGGGCCATCTGAAAAAAGTGTAAAATCCAGAAAGGCAGGACAGGCCATGGAGAACTGGGAGCTTTGTTATGCTGATGGGCGGGATGTAAACTGCCAACAGCCACTCTGGGGAAGTGTATGCTGTTTCCTGAAACATCTAAAAAACAAAGCAACAGAGCCTAGGGCACTTCCACTTATGGTCCTATAGCTTAGGGAAATTAAAATCAAAAAGACACAGCCACCCCAAAGTTTGGGACGGCTCTGTTTACAAGAACCTCGTTTACGGTACAAGTTCAATATCACAGAAAGCGAAAAATGGATAAAGAAGTTGTGGTACTTACGTACAATGCAATATCACTCAGCAATGAAATCTATGTCATCAGGCCCGTCGCAGCATAATGAGTGGATGCAGGTACGATGATTGTAAGTGAAATAAGTCACACAGAAAAAGAAACATCATAAGATATCACTACTACATGGAATGTAAACTTGGCTACACAGGAACTGAATTACAAAACAGAACAGGGTCTCAAATGTAGAAAACCAACTTATGCTTGCTTAAGGGGAAAGGTGAGTTGGGGTGCTGCATGAAACCAGAGATTGAAATTAGCACAGATACCGTGCCATAAGCCAAATATGTAATAGACAAGAGCTACTCCTTGCTCAACGAAGTGGACTCAACACCCCATATTAAACGCTTAAGAATATACCTGACTAGAAATAATCTTAAAAACTACGAATTTATATGTCTCCGAAAGACAATCAAGCGTGTGTACAGCGGCATAAACGCAGCAGTGATAGGATTGGTGAGGTTCGGTGAGCAAATGCAGACCCTTTGAAGTCATATTGCATGGTACCCATTCCATGGGTCTCAACTCTCCAGGTTTAAGGGATTCTTCCTTCAGCTAAAACATGCATGTGGAACCCAGAGTATGATCCACCGTGTGATCGGGAAACGTGTTCAAATGTGTCTCAGTTTTCGTCCCCTGGTACTCGGGTGCAACACTCCAGACGCTTTACTAACACTCTCCCCACTTGGAGAGTCAGTGCCTTTAACCTCCTGTTTGGCCCAGTTTGCAATTTCTGCGGAAAATGTACAGGAATAGGGAGAACCTATGAGAAACTAGCTGGAGGTGTCTGGACGGGCAAATTTAACTCTCATTTCCCACCAGGAAGAGGAATTAACCAAAGGCTCAGCGTGCCGTGCCGGAACCACACTAGGGCCTGAAGCAATCCTGCGGTGTTGCGGCCAGCTCACAAGAAAGCGAGTTGAAGAAAGGAGCTCAGGGGCACTGTAATTCACAAACCTGCAGAGTTATAAATGACAGCTATCGTCCAAAAATATATTGAAGTAAGGCTGCCAAGAGGACTTGAAAGCGGGGCAGAATTGTAGGAAATCGATTTCAGGAGGTACACTGGAATTGCATGTAAAGCATAGAAAAGAGGCAGAACGTCCACAATGATGCACTTGGCCAAAAAGGGCGTATGCGTTTTTTCCTGAATATATTCAGGAAAAAACGCATACGCCCTTTTTGGCCAACCAAGCAAGCTTGCAAAGGAAATCTGCACTACAATGAAGTCTCACTGCCCCCTGGTCAAAAGGGCCATCTGAAAAAAGTGTAAAATCCAGAAAGGCAGGACAGGCCATGGAGAACTGGGAGCTTTGTTATGCTGATGGGCGGGATGTAAACTGCCAACAGCCACTCTGGGGAAGTGTATGCTGTTTCCTGAAACATCTAAAAAACAAAGCAACAGAGCCTAGGGCACTTCCACTTATGGTCCTATAGCTTAGGGAAATTAAAATCAAAAAGACACGGTCACCCCAAAGTTTGGGACGGCTCTGTTTACAAGAACCTCGTTTACGGTACAAGTTCAATATCACAGAAAGCGAAAAATGGATAAAGAAGTTGTGGTACTTACGTATAATGCAATATCACTCAGCAATGAAATCTATGTCATCAGGCCCGTAGCAGCATAATGAGTGGATGCAGGTATGATGAGTCTAAGTGAAATAAGTCACACAGAAAAAGAAACATCATAAGATATCACTACTACACGGAATGTAAACTTGACTACACAGGAACTGAATTACAAAACAGAACAGGGTCTCAAATGTAGAAAACCAACTTATGCTTGCTTAAGGGGAAAGGTGAGTTGGGGTGCTGCATGAAACCAGAGATTGAAATTAGCACAGATACCATTCCATAAGCCAAATATGTAATAGACAAGAGCTACTCCTTGGTAAACGAAGTGTACTCAACACCCCATATTAAACGCCTAAGAATACACCTGACTAGTAAGAATCTTAAAACCTGTGGATTTATATGTCTCTGAAAGAGAATCAAGCGTGTGTACGGCGGCATAAACGCAGCAGTGATAGGATTGGTGAGGTTCGGTGAGCAAATGCAGACCCTTTGAAGTCATATTGCATGGTACCCATTCCATGGGTCTCAACTCTCCAGGTTTAAGGGATTCTTCCTTCAGCTAAAACATGCATGTGGAACACAGAGTATGATCCAACGTGTGATCGGGAAACGTGTTCAAATGTGTCTCAGTTTTCGTCCCCTGGTACTTGGGTGCAAACTCCAGACGCTTTACTAACACTCTCCCCACTTGGAGAGTCAGTGCCTTTAACCTCCTGTTTGGCCCATTTTGCAATTTCTGCGGAAAATGTACAGGAATAGGGAGAACCAATGAGAGACTAGCTGGGGGTGTCTGGACGGGCAAATTTAACTCTCATTTCCCACCAGGAAGAGGAATTAACCAAAGGCTCAGCGTGCCGTGCCGGAACAACACTAGGGCCTGAAGCAATCCTGTGGTGTTGCGGCCAGCTCACAAGAAAGCGAGTTGAAGAAAGGAGCTCAGGGGCACTGTAATTCACAAACCTGCAGAGTTATAAATGACAGCTATCGTCCAAAAATATATTGAAGTAAGGCTGCCAAGAGGACTTGAAAGCGGGGCAGAATTGTAGGAAATCGATTTCAGGAGGTACACTGGAATTGCATGTAAAGCATAGAAAAGAGGCAGAACGTCCACAATGATGCACTTGGCCAAAAAGGGCGTATGCGTTTTTTCCTGAATATATTCAGGAAAAAACGCATACGCCCTTTTTGGCCAACCAAGCAAGCTTGCAAAGGATATCTGAACTACAATGAAGTCTCACTGCCCCCCGGTCAAAAGGGCCATCTGAAAAAAGTGTAAAATCCAGAAAGGCAGGACAGGCCATGGAGAACTGGGAGCCTTGTTATGCTGATGGGCGGGATGTAAATTGCCAACAGCCACTCTGAAGAAGTGTATGGTGTTTCCTGAAACATCTAAAAAACAAAGCAACAGAGCCTAGGGCACTTCCACTTATGGTCCTATAGCTTAGGGAAATTAAAATCAAAAAGACACGGTCACCCCAAAGTTTGGGACGGCTCTGTTTACAAGAACCTCGTTTACGGTACAAGTTCAATATCACAGAAAGCGAAAAATGGATAAAGAAGTTGTGGTACTTACGTATAATGCAATATCACTCAGCAATGAAATCTATGTCATCAGGCCCGTAGCAGCATAATGAGTGGATGCAGGTATGATGAGTCTAAGTGAAATAAGTCACACAGAAAAAGAAACATCATAAGATATCACTACTACACGGAATGTAAACTTGACTACACAGGAACTGAATTACAAAACAGAACAGGGTCTCAAATGTAGAAAACCAACTTATGCTTGCTTAAGGGGAAAGGTGAGTTGGGGTGCTGCATGAAACCAGAGATTGAAATTAGCACAGATACCATTCCATAAGCCAAATATGTAATAGACAAGAGCTACTCCTTGGTAAACGAAGTGTACTCAACACCCCATATTAAACGCCTAAGAATACACCTGACTAGTAAGAATCTTAAAACCTGTGGATTTATATGTCTCTGAAAGAGAATCAAGCGTGTGTACGGCGGCATAAACGCAGCAGTGATAGGATTGGTGAGGTTCGGTGAGCAAATGCAGACCCTTTGAAGTCATATTGCATGGTACCCATTCCATGGGTCTCAACTCTCCAGGTTTAAGGGATTCTTCCTTCAGCTAAAACATGCATGTGGAACACAGAGTATGATCCAACGTGTGATCGGGAAACGTGTTCAAATGTGTCTCAGTTTTCGTCCCCTGGTACTTGGGTGCAAACTCCAGACGCTTTACTAACACTCTCCCCACTTGGAGAGTCAGTGCCTTTAACCTCCTGTTTGGCCCATTTTGCAATTTCTGCGGAAAATGTACAGGAATAGGGAGAACCAATGAGAGACTAGCTGGGGGTGTCTGGACGGGCAAATTTAACTCTCATTTCCCACCAGGAAGAGGAATTAACCAAAGGCTCAGCGTGCCGTGCCGGAACAACACTAGGGCCTGAAGCAATCCTGTGGTGTTGCGGCCAGCTCACAAGAAAGCGAGTTGAAGAAAGGAGCTCAGGGGCACTGTAATTCACAAACCTGCAGAGTTATAAATGACAGCTATCGTCCAAAAATATATTGAAGTAAGGCTGCCAAGAGGACTTGAAAGCGGGGCAGAATTGCAGGAAACCGATTTCAGGAGGTAGACGGGAATTGCATGTAAAGCATAGGAAAAGAGGCAGAACGTCCACAATGATGCACTTGGCCAAAAAGGGCGTATGCGTTTTTTCCTGAATATATTCAGGAAAAAACGCATACGCCCTTTTTGGCCAACCAAGCAAGCTTGCAAAGGAAATCTGCACTACAATGAAGTCTCACTGCCCCCCCGGTCAAAAGGGCCATCTGAAAAAACTGTAAAATCCAGAAAGGAAAGACAGGACATGGAGAATTGGGAGCCTTGTTATGCTGATGGGCGGGATGTAAATTGCCAACAGCCACTCTGGAGAAGTGTATGCTGTTTCCTGAAACATCTAAAAAACAAAGCAACAGAGCCTAGGGCACTTCCACTTATGGTCCTATAGCTTAGGGAAATTAAAATCAAAAAGACACAGCCACCCCAAAGTTTGGGACGGCTCTGTTTACAAGAACCTCGTTTACGGTACAAGTTCAATATCACAGAAAGCGAAAAATGGATAAAGAAGTTGTGGTACTTACGTACAATGCAATATCACTCAGCAATGAAATCTATGTCATCAGGCCCGTCGCAGCATAATGAGTGGATTCAGGTACGATGATTCTAAGTCAAATAAGTCACACAGAAAAAGAAACATCATAAGATATCACTACTACACGGAATGTAAACTTGGCTACACAGGAACTGAATTACAAAACAGAACAGGGTCTCAAATGTAGAAAACCAACTTATGCTTGCTTAAGGGGAAAGGTGAGTTGGGGTGCTGCATGAAACGAGTGATTGAAATTAGCACAGATACCGTGCCATAAGCCAAATATGTAATAGGCAAGAGCTACTCCTTGCTAAACGAAGTGTACTCAACACCCCATATTAAACGCCTAAGAATACACCTGACTAGTAAGAATCTTAAAACCTGTGGATTTATATGTCTCCGAAAGAGAATCAAGCGTGTGTACGGCGGCATAAACGCAGCAGTGATAGGATTGGTGAGGTTCGGTGAGCAAATGCAGACCCTTTGAAGTCATATTGCATGGTACCCATTCCATGGGTCTCAACTCTCCAGGTTTAAGGGATTCTTCCTTCAGCTAAAACATGCATGTGGAACCCAGAGTATGATCCACCGTGTGATCAGGAAACGTGTTCAAATGTGTCTCAGTTTTCGTCCCCTGGTACTCGGGTGCAACATTCAAGACGCTTTACTAACACTCTCCCCACTTGGAGAGTCAGTGCCTTTAAACTCCTGTTTGGCCCAGTTTGCAATTTCTGTGGAAAATGTACAGGAATAGGGAGAACCAATGAGAGACTAGCTGGAGGTGTCTGGACGGGCAAATTTAACTCTCATTTCCCACCAGGAAGAGGAATTAACCAAAGGTTCAGCGTGCCGTGCCGGAACCACACTAGGGCCTGAAGCAATCCTGCGGTGTTGCGGCCAGCTCACAAGAAAGCGAGTTGAAGAAAGGAGCTCAGGGGCACTGTAATTCACAAACCTGCAGAGTTATAAATGACAGCTATCGTCCAAAAATATATTGAAGTAAGGCTGCCAAGAGGACTTGAAAGCGGGGCAGAATTGCAGGAAACCGATTTCAGGAGGTAGACTGGAATTGCATGTAAAGCATAGGAAAAGAGGCAGAACGTCCACAATGATGCACTTGGCCAAAAAGGGCGTATGCGTTTTTTCCTGAATATATTCAGGAAAAAACGCATACGCACTTTTTGGCCAACCAAGCAAGCTTGCAAAGGAAATCTGCACTACAATGAAGTCTCACTGCCCCCCGGTCAAAAGGGCCATCTGAAAAAACTGTAAAATCCAGAAAGGCAAGACAGGACATGGAGCATTGGGAGCCTTGTTATGCTGATGGGCGGGATGTA
Organism: Leucopleurus acutus; assembly: GCF_964270905.1. NCBI lineage: Eukaryota > Metazoa > Chordata > Mammalia > Artiodactyla > Delphinidae > Leucopleurus > Leucopleurus acutus. Next base: position 5,268 of record NW_028138578.1, on the reverse strand, counting down.
AATTGCCAACAGCCACTCTGGAGAAGTGTATGCTGTTTCCTGAAACATCTAAAAAACAAAGCAACAGAGCCTAGGGCACTTCCACTTATGGTCCTATAGCTTAGGGAAATTAAAATCAAAAAGACACAGCCACCCCAAAGTTTGGGATGGCTCTGTTTACAAGAACCTTGTTTACGGTACAAGTTCAATATCACAGAAAGCGAAAAATGGATAAAGAAGTTGTGGTACTTACGTACAATGCAATATCACTCAGCAATGAAATCTATGTCATCAGGCCCGTCGCAGCATAATGAGTGGATTCAGGTACGATGATTCTAAGTGAAATAAGTCACACAGAAAAAGAAACATCATAAGATATCACTACTACACGGAATGTAAACTTGGCTACACAGGAACTGAATTACAAAACAGAACAGGGTCTCAAATGTAGAAAACCAACTTATGCTTGCTTAAGGGGAAAGGTGAGTTGGGGTGCTGCATGAAACCAGAGATTGAAATTAGCACAGATACCGTGCCATAAGCCAAATATGTAATAGACAAGAGCTACTCCTTGCTAAACGAAGTGTACTCAACACCCCATATTAAACGCCTAAGAATACACCTGACTAGTAAGAATCTTAAAACCTGTGGATTTATATGTCTCCGAAAGAGAATCAAGCGTGTGTACGGCGGCATAAACGCAGCAGTGATAGGATTGGTGAGGTTCGGTGAGCAAATGCAGACCCTTTGAAGTCATATTGCATGGTACCCATTCCATGGGTCTCAACTCTCCAGGTTTAAGGGATTCTTCCTTCAGCTAAAACATGCATGTGGAACCCAGAGTATGATCCACCGTGTGATCGGGAAACGTGTTCAAATGTGTCTCAGTTTTCGTCCCCTGGTACTCGGGTGCAACATTCAAGACGCTTTACTAACACTCTCCCCACTTGGAGAGTCAGTGCCTTTAAACTCCTGTTTGGCCCAGTTTGCAATTTCTGTGGAAAATGTACAGGAATAGGGAGAACCAATGAGAGACTAGCTGGAGGTGTCTGGACGGGCAAATTTAACTCTCATTTCCCACCAGGAAGAGGAATTAACCAAAGGCTCAGCGTGCCGTGCCGGAACCACACTAGGGCCTGAAGCAATCCTGCGGTGTTGCGGCCAGCTCACAAGAAAGCGAGTTGAAGAAAGGAGCTCAGGGGCACTGTAATTCACAAACCTGCAGAGTTATAAATGACAGCTATCGTCCAAAAATATATTGAAGTAAGGCTGCCAAGAGGACTTGAAAGCGGGGCAGAATTGCAGGAAACCGATTTCAGGAGGTAGACGGGAATTGCATGTAAAGCATAGGAAAAGAGGCAGAACGTCCACAATGATGCACTTGGCCAAAAAGGGCGTATGCGTTTTTTCCTGAATATATTCAGGAAAAAACGCATACGCCCTTTTTGGCCAACCAAGCAAGCTTGCAAAGGAAATCTGCACTACAATGAAGTCTCACTGCCCCCTGGTCAAAAGGGCCATCTGAAAAAAGTGTAAAATCCAGAAAGGCAGGACAGGCCATGGAGAACTAGGAGCTTTGTTATGCTGATGGGCGGGATGTAAACTGCCAACAGCCACTCTGGGGAAGTGTATGCTGTTTCCTGAAACATCTAAAAAACAAAGCAACAGAGCCTAGGGCACTTCCACTTATGGTCCTATAGCTTAGGGAAATTAAAATCAAAAAGACACAGCCACCCCAAAGTTTGGGACGGCTCTGTTTACAAGAACCTCGTTTACGGTACAAGTTCAATATCACAGAAAGCGAAAAATGGATAAAGAAGTTGTGGTACTTACGTACAATGCAATATCACTCAGCAATGAAATCTATGTCATCAGGCCCGTCGCAGCATAATGAGTGGATGCAGGTACGATGATTCTAAGTGAAATAAGTCACACAGAAAAAGAAACATCATAAGATATCACTACTACACGGAATGTAAACTTGGCTACACAGGAACTGAATTACAAAACAGAACAGGGTCTCAAATGTAGAAAACCAACTTATGCTTGCTTAAGGGGAAAGGTGAGTTGGGGTGCTGCATGAAACCAGAGATTGAAATTAGCACAGATACCGTGCCATAAGCCAAATATGTAATAGACAAGAGCTACTCCTTGCTAAACGAAGTGTACTCAACACCCCATATTAAACGCCTAAGAATACACCTGACTTGTAAGAATCTTAAAACCTATGGATTTATATGTCTCCGAAAGAGAATCAAGCGTGTGTTAGGCGGCATAAACGCAGCAGTGATAGGATTGGTGAGGTTCGGTGAGCAAATGCAGACCCTTTGAAGTCATATTGCATGGTACCCATTCCATGGGTCTCAACTCTCCAGGTTTAAGGGATTCTTCCTTCAGCTAAAACATGCATGTGGAACCCAGAGTATGATCCACCGTGTGATCGGGAAACGTGTTCAAATGTGTCTCAGTTTTCGTCCCCTGGTACTCGGGTGCAACATTCAAGACGCTTTACTAACACTCTCCCCACTTGGAGAGTCAGTGCCTTTAAACTCCTGTTTGGCCCAGTTTGCAATTTCTGCGGAAAATGTACAGGAATAGGGAGAACCAATGAGAGACTAGCTGGAGGTGTCTGGACGGGCAAATTTAACTCTCATTTCCCACCAGGAAGAGGAATTAACCAAAGGTTCAGCGTGCCGTGCCGGAACCACACTAGGGCCTGAAGCAATCCTGCGGTGTTGCGGCGAGCTCACAAGAAAGCGAGTTGAAGAAAGGAGCTCAGGGGCACTGTAATTCACAAATCTGCAGAGTTATAAATGACAGCTATCGTCCAAATATATATTGAAGTAAGGCTGCCAAGAGGACTTGAAAGCGGGGCAGAATTGCAGGAAACCGATTTCAGGAGGTAGACGGGAATTGCATGTAAAGCATAGGAAAAGAGGCAGAACGTCCACAATGATGCACTTGGCCAAAAAGGGCGTATGCGTTTTTTCCTGAATATATTCAGGAAAAAACGCATACGCCCTTTTTGGCCAACCAAGCAAGCTTGCAAAGGAAATCTGCACTACAATGAAGTCTCACTGCCCCCCGGTCAAAAGGGCCATCTGAAAAAAGTGTAAAATCCAGAAAGGCAAGACAGGACATGGAGAATTGGGAGCCTTGTTATGCTGATGGGCGGGATGTAAATTGCCAACAGCCACTCTGGAGAAGTGTATGCTGTTTCCTGAAACATCTAAAAAACAAAGCAACAGAGCCTAGGGCACTTCCACTTATGGTCCTATAGCTTAGGGAAATTAAAATCAAAAAGACACAGCCACCCCAAAGTTTGGGACTGCTCTGTTTACAAGAACCTTGTTTACGGTACAAGTTCAATATCACAGAAAGCGAAAAATGGATAAAGAAGTTGTGGTACTTACGTACAATGCAATATCACTCAGCAATGAAATCTATGTCATCAGGCCCGTAGCAGCATAATGAGTGGATTAAGGTACGATGATTGTAAGTGAAATAAGTCACACAGAAAAAGAAACATCATAAGATATCACTACTACACGGAATGTAAACTTGACTACACAGGAACTGAATTACAAAACAGAACAGGGTCTCAAATGTAGAAAACCAACTTATGCTTGCTTAAGGGGAAAGGTGAGTTGGGGTGCTGCATGAAACCAGAGATTGAAATTAGCACAGATACCGTGCCATAAGCCAAATATGTAATAGACAAGAGCTACTCCTTGGTAAACGAAGTGTACTCAACACCCCATATTAAACGCCTAAGAATACACCTGACTAGTAAGAATCTTAAAACCTGTGGATTTATATGTCTCCGAAAGAGAATCAAGCGTGTGTACGGCGGCATAAACGCAGCAGTGATAGGATTGGTGAGGTTCGGTGAGCAAATGCAGACCCTATGAAGTCATATTGCATGGTACCCATTCCATGGGTCTCAACTCTCCAGGTTTAAGGGATTCTTCCTTCAGCTAAAACATGCATGTGGAACCCAGAGTATGATCCACCGTGTGATCGGGAAACGTGTTCAAATGTGTCTCAGTTTTCGTCCCCTGGTACTCGTGTGCAAACTCCAGACGCTTTACTAACACTCTCTCCACTTGGAGAGTCAGTGCCTTTAAACTCCTGTTTGGCCCAGTTTGCAATTTCTGCGGAAAATGTACAGGAATAGGGAGAACCAATGAGAGACTAGCTGGAGGTGTCTGGACGGGCAAATTTAACTCTCATTTCCCACCAGGAAGAGGAATTAACCAAAGGCTCAGCGTGCCATGCCGGAACCACACTAGGGCCTGAAGCAATCCTGCGGTGTTGTGGCCAGCTCACAAGAAAGCGAGTTGAAGAAAGGAGCTCAGGGGCACTGTAATTCACAAACCTGCAGAGTTATAAATGACAGCTATCGTCCAAAAATATATTGAAGTAAGGCTGCCAAGAGGACTTGAAAGAGGGGCAGAATTGCAGGAAACCGATTTCAGGAGGTAGACGGGAATTGCATGTAAAGCATAGGAAAAGAGGCAGAACGTCCACAATGATGCACTTGGCCAAAAAGGGCGTATGCGTTTTTTCCTGAATATATTCAGGAAAAAACGCATACGCCCTTTTTGGCCAACCAAGCAAGCTTGCAAAGGAAATCTGCACTACAATGAAGTCTCACTGCCCCCCGGGTCAAAAGGGCCATCTGAAAAAAGTGTAAAATCCAGAAAGGCAGGACAGGCCATGGAGAACTGGGAGCTTTGTTATGCTGATGGGCGGGATGTAAATTGCCAACAGCCACTCTGGAGAAGTGCATGGTGTTTCCTGAAACATCTAAAAAACAAAGCAACAGAGCCTAGGGCACTTCCACTTATGGTCCTATAGCTTAGGGAAATTAAAATCAAAAAGACACAGCCACCCCAAAATTTGGGACAGCTCTGTTTACAAGAACCTCGTTTACGGTACAAGTTCAATATCACAGAAAGCGAAAAATGGATAAAGAAGTTGTGGTACTTACGTACAATGCAATATCACTCAGCAATGAAATCTATGTCATCAGGCCCGTCGCAGCATAATGAGTGGATTCAGGTACGATGATTCTAAGTGAAATAAGTCACACAGAAAAAGAAACATCATAAGATATCACTACTACACGGAATGTAAACTTGGCTACACAGGAACTGAATTACAAAACAGAACAGGGTCTCAAATGTAGAAAACCAACTTATGCTTGCTTAAGGGGAAAGGTGAGTTGGGGTGCTGCATGAAACCAGAGATTGAAATTAGCACAGATACCGTTCCATAAGCCAAATA